>NW_011889354.1:788105-790690 GCF_000151845.1 Pteropus vampyrus | reverse complement strand
AAATGCCATTAATATTCTGATAGGGATTGCACTGAATCTGTAGATTGCTTTGAGTAGTGTGGACATTTGATATTAATTCTTCCTATATATGATCAGGGTCTATCCTTCCATTTATTTGTATCTTTTTCAATTTCATTCTTCAATGTCTTATAGTTTTTTAAGTATAGCTTTTTTACTTCTTTGATTAAATTTATTCCTAGGGGGTTTTTGTGATGCAATTGTAAATGGGATTATTTTCTTAATTTCTTTTTCTGATAGTTCATTATTGGTGCATAAAAATGCAACTGATTTCTGAATATTAATTTTGTATCCTGCTAGTTTACTGAATTCATTTATCACTTCTAATAGTTTTTTGAGAGTCTTTAAGATTCTCTATATAGTAACATGCCATTCGCAAATAATGATAGCTTTACAATTCGATGTATTTTATCTCTTTTTCTTGTCTGATTGCTGTGGTTAGAACTTCCAGTAGAACTATCATATGACCCGGCAATTTTACTTCTGAATATTTATTCGAATAAACTCAAAACACTAATTCAAAAAGGCATATGTACCCCTATGTTTATGTCAACATTATTTACAATAGTCAAGATATGGAAGCAACATAAGTATCCATTGAAAGACAAATGGATAAAGAAAATGTGGTATATATATACATTGGTATATTACTCAGCCACAAAACAAGAATTAAATGTTGCCATTGCCATAGGTGGATGGACCTAGAGGGTATTATGTGAAATGAAATAAGGCAGAAAAATACAAATACCATTTGATTTCACTTATATGTGGAATATAAAAACCAAAATTAATGAATGAGCAGAAGAAAAAAACTCATAGATACAGAGAACATTTTGATGGTTGCTAGATGATAGCGGGTAGGGGGATAGATAAAAAAGGAGAAGTTATAGAAAGTCATAGGGATGTAAAGTACAGCATAGGAGACCTAATCGATAATATTGTAATAACTGTATAGCGTCAGATGGGTACTAGACGTATTGGGGTGATCACTTTGAAAGTTATATAATCTCTAATCTCTATGTTAAACATCTGAAACTAAACTAATATTGTATTTCAACTGTAATTAAAAAATAAAAATAAAATTTTAAATTGTATTTGTTTGGTTTTCATATCAGATCATTTTGGCCTCATAAAGTGAGTTGGGGAGTTTTCTCTCTTCTATTTTGTGAATGAATTTGTGCAAAATTGGTATTATTTCTTCTTTAAATGTTTGTTGGATTTCACCAATGAAGTCATATAGGCATGGAGTTTTCTTTAAGAGAAGAATTTTAATTGTGACTTCAATTTCTTTAATAGTTATACAGATATCCAGTTATTTATTTCTTGTTGAGGTAGATTTGGTTGTTTGTATTTTTTAAGACATCTTCCATTTCATCTGAGACATCAATAAGCATATAGTTTGTTCATAACATTCCCTTTTCATTATTTTAATGTCTGTGGAACTTATATTTATATCATTTCTTCCATTATTGATATTATTTATGTGATTTCTCTTTATTTCCTGAATACTGTGGTGAATGCTTTACTTTTTTCTGTTCAAAGAACCAGATTTTGGTTTCATCAATTTCTTGTTTTCTCTTTTTCTTGATTTTTACACATACCTTAATTCCTTTCTTCTTTCTACTTACTTTGGGTTTATTTTGCCTATTTTGTTTCTTACAATGAAAGCTTACATAATTTTAGATTTTTCTTAATGCTATGCATTTCCCTTTAAACAACCTTAGCTGCATCCACAAATTTTTGTTTTATTTTTGCTTAAAATTTATCTAATTTCTTTTTTAACCTATGGTTTATTTAGATATGTATTATTTAATTTCTACATATTTGATGATTTTTCAAATAGTATTTATTTCTAAATTAATTTTATTGTGGTCAGAGAACTTAGAATGATTTCAGTTTTCTTCAATTGTTTGGGACTGTTTAATCTGTTGTTCAAGTCTTTTATACTCTTACTGATTTTCTACCTGCTTTTTCTATTAATTACTGAGAGAGATATGTTATATCTCCAATTATAATTTTGGATCTATTTATTCCTCTTTTCATTTCTATCTGTTTTTCTTCATGTGTTTCAAAGTTCTGTTATTAGTCTATCCATATATAGCCTTTTTAATATATACTAATGAATCAATTCCTTTATTATTATAAGTGCCAATCTTTCAGATACATCTCTTATTATAAACTAAAATAACTGATATAAATACAGCCACTCTAATTTTTTTTTTAATATTTGCGTGGTATCTTTATTTTAATTCTTTCGCTTTAAACTATGTATGCACTTATATTTAAAATAGGTTTCTTCTAGACAATATCATACTTGGATCTTGCTTTTTGACTCCAAGTGAAAATCTCTGCTTTTTCATTAATTTTTACTGAAGTCTTCAGACAGCTTATATTTAATATCTTTTCCTTATTGAGTTTATATCCATGATGTTGCTATTTTTTTCTACTTGTCCCATCTGTTTTTCATATCTGTTTTTTTTTTCCTTCATGTTTCTTCTTACTTCTTTTTGGTTGAATAATTATTTAGAATTATTTTAATTTTCATGATTGGTTTTATCATTTTGTTT
>NW_011889354.1:720546-787628 GCF_000151845.1 Pteropus vampyrus | reverse complement strand
GTTTATTAAGAAGAAATTAAACTTAAACTTCCCAAAGAGTAATTAAATTCAGTAATGAGCATGTACAGAATGGGTGGTAAGACTTGCTGCTAAAGTTACTGTATCTATGTCTAAAAGTACCTGAGAGCAAATTGGTTATTGGATGTTTTGTCTGTTTTAGGGAACAAATGCATTCAAAATAAATATGCCAAAACTTTCTTTGCATTATGGATTATTGTTTTTAAAGTCTAAAAAAAAAAAAAATCAATGATAATTACATAATTTAGAAAATGTACTTTGAAAAGTAATTTCTGTCTATTTTAGTTCTGTCTTTAAAGTGTTCAATTTCATTATTTGAATAGGCATTTTGAAGTAATAAAAATATATTTTTTTTTGTGAGAAAGTACCTTGGAGTGATTTTTAGGAAAGAGACATTTTCATCTATTCATTCAGTTCACTTTTGTTTTCTAATGCAACTTACATGTTTCACTTTAACAAGGAGCCAAATACAGTCTTAACCTTTTTGTTCTCTTATCTTCATTTATCAGTGTGACTTTATTTTTCATTAAGAGGATTATGTGGCTACAATACAAGATGCTTTTTATAATTGACAATTGCTAATTCTAAAGCTGTATTATCTCCATGTTCTTATTTTTTTTTTGTTTGCTTTGTCATGTTTAACTTATTTTACAGTGGAAATAAAAATGGAATTAACTGTCTCTAACCTCAGTTACCCTAACAAAATTGAACAACATTTTTATCTGCAGAATGATTGTTTCCTAACAGATTCTTCTTTCTCAGTTAACTATAACATTATCAAATACCTGTTAGAACTCAGCTGTCAAAATTGAAAATAAGAAATATTGACCAAAGAAATAAAAAAGCAAATGTGTGAAAAATCAATTTCAGTCCTTTTTTAAACTACCTTCTAAAAGAAACTGGGATATCTTTTTGTAACACTATGCATTACCCTTTAATAAGAAAAATTTACCAACTATTATGAACTTTGCCTTCCAGGAGTGAGTGAGCACTGGTTGTTTACTAAGTTGGAGAATGTTAGGAGAATGTTAAAATGGAGCTATCAGTTGAAAGGATGCCTGTTTGTCTATTTAAAAGGGACTTGTCACACGATGAGGAAGGCTATCACAATAGAATTACCAGCTTTTATCAGATCTGGAGAATGAAGAAGGAAGAAGTGGGAAAACATTGGCAGTTCCTCCTGTCCTGGAAGATTTAAGACTTGAGTTAGCATGGAAATCCTGATTATTGGTGGAATCAGAAGCAGTTTGAGATGTCCATGATTTATCTAGAGTAAAAAAGGAACTACTGGGAAAGCACCTTCCTCTAAGTCTTAGATCAATGATATTTTAGGAAGGTGATAATATTTTTCCAACAAGTCTCAAATCCTGGAATATTTATTTAGTATTCAATGAAACCTGTGAATATGTCTGACCCATGTTATTTTGAGAAACAAAAGTGACTTAATTCCATCTAGCTAAATGTTTTTTAAAAGAAATAAGTAGTTTTAAATTTTTAGTCTTTTTTTCTGAATTTAGATATTCTCTACTTATCATTCTTAGAGCTAGCTTTATTGACTGTTCTTGTTCCTCTGCCATACATTATCTCTCATTTCTACTCTAGAAGCAACTTGTTTTGAAAGTTGAACTCATCTCTTGAGTTATCATTCATTTCTTTTGTAAGGCTTATAAGTTTGATTTACAACACTTTGTAAATTACTTGCATATATTATTTTATTTGAAGTTGACTGACTTCAGTGAAAAAGATTATAATCTTTAATATATAAATAAGGAGGCCGAGGTTCAAAGAGAATCTATAACTTACCTTTGGGCACTGCTGATGAGGGTAGAATGGATGAAGTTAGGACTTACTTGGTTCTTTTGACTTCCAAGTCTTTCACTCTTTCCACTAGCATCATATTACCTTTGAAGGCAATCAAAGCTTAGATATTCTGCAATAAGGAATTTTCTCAAGATGATGTCTTGAAATGGCCATAAATAATAGAATTTTTGATTAATCATATTATGCACATTAATCTAGGGATACATGAAAATGTATTATAAATTATGTCTCTCCAAACACAATATAATAATGTTATTTAGTTTAGCAAACTAACATTAATGTAATTATATATAATTTAGAAATATTTGAAGTATCAACATTATTTCAGATCAGGCTTTTTCCCCCTTATAAAATATAATTTTAGCTTAACTTTTATCAAAATAATAAATTGCACATACTTTAAAAATAGCACATAATTCTACAAGACATATATTAAGTAGGAGATTTGTTTCAATGCTTTAACAGAGACCAAATGAATGATGGCTAAAACAAGACAGAAGATTTATGCCTCCCTACTGTAAAAGTCTAAGATGAATGAGAATTTGTTGTGATTCTCGAGGTGGCTCAGGGAGGGGACTGCAGAGAGGGGATGGAGAGAGAAGCTCTGCCCCTTGAGGTCATCCAGAGTCTCAAGTTTCTTTCATATTTTTACTTTATCATCCCCTGAGTGTTTTTCTTGTCTGCAGAGTCAAAACTGGCTCACCACTACTTTCACACTCTGCTACAGGAAGAAGGAGGGAGAAGGCAGAGACAAATAGCTTCCTTTCAAGGCTATGTCCTCTTTTGCTTACATTTTAGACCATATCTGCTCACATCCAGGAAGCTGTTATTTACATGGCTTCTCCTAGCTGCCCTACATTCAGTTCAATCTTTGGGGATTCTGTTACAAAAGTTGTAGAAAGGGAGAATGGATATTGGTTGACAAATACCATTCTTTCATAGCCTGATCACATGTATACTCATGAGTCATGTTATATTTGGTACATTTAAAATATGCTTTTCCCCTCACCACATAAGATGATCCAAAGTATTTTTGAGTTACTTGATCCAGCTCACAGGATGTATAGTTCTCTCCACTGGGTCAGATAAAGCTAATTGTGATCTGGCAACAAAGAAAGGATTATTAATTACCCTTTTCCTGACTCCACACACAAACTTTTGTACGGTACAACAGGATACCACAATAAAACTTCCTTTATCAGAAAAGCCCAGAATATTATATAAAGGCACTGATTCATTAGAGTTATCAAATCCTGATAAGCAAGTATTGCTTAATCTTCCTAAATCAATCATTACTATTCTGTTTTCTAGGGGTAACTATATGAATATATATATGTATATATATGTAACTATATGAATATATATATATACATACATACATACACACACACACACACACACACACACACACACACACACACACATATATATATATATATTTTTTTTTTAATTGTCCTCCATGGCTCCTAGAGTTTCCGTCTGGGAAGATTTTTGTTTCTTTTTGTCCATTATTCCCTATGGCGACATCTTAGGTGAGCATTGGACTGTATGCCCTTCTTTAGAAAAATAC
Source organism: Pteropus vampyrus (assembly GCF_000151845.1). Lineage (NCBI taxonomy): Eukaryota > Metazoa > Chordata > Mammalia > Chiroptera > Pteropodidae > Pteropus > Pteropus vampyrus. The sequence goes on along the minus strand of NW_011889354.1, from coordinate 784,219 downwards.
AGGTTTCACAGTTCATTTCCTGACAGCATAAATTTGGAGAAATGGAGGTTGCTTTGATGGTTGAAAAGCACAAGCTTTTTGCAAATCTCCCTTGTGGTTTCTTTGAAAAGACAATTTACATAAAACGTACTCATCTCAGTGGGTTCCATGTGCAGGTAAGCACAAGCAGAGATTCTATCTCAAAACAGATATTAAACCTAAAATCTCCTATTCCTTTACTAGTTGTATGCAGGCCCCAACCCACAGCTGACATAACAGCTACATAAAAGTTAAGATAAATTACAAATATAAACACACACACACACACACACACACATATACACACACACACACGAGAGAGGAGAGAGACTTATTAGAGATATTAGAGAGGTAGAACCATTCTGAAATGATCTGAAGATCACCAGCTGCTTTTAACTCCCTAAAGGTACTACCCATTTCTGAATGAGGGCAGGGAATCAGCCTAGGCCAAGCAGAAGGCTACTATTAAGAAAACAACAAATCAACAAAGCTTTTAGTTGTCATGGAAAGATAGAGCAACAAACAGTAAGCTTGAGAGAATTCTAACATATGGCTGAATTCTGAGGCTATTCAAAAGGTTGCAAACTAGGTAAAAAGGCAGAGTGAAACTTCCTGTGTCCTTGTAGGAAAGAAAAAAAAAATCACCAAAGGGGATGGGTGGTTGACTCACACAGTTAATCTACCCTGAAAAAAGGTGCTAGGATTTGAAGGTTGGTGCCTAAAAAACTGACCTCGGAATCTACGACAGCAGAGCTTGGTCTCCCATCTTTTGGATGAAAGAAGATGAAAGACTTTTGTCAGATGTTCTATCAAAAGCCCAGGGAGTCCATGACTAGGGAGCAGAGGCAACCAAGAGGTAAACTGAGTCTTATCAAAACTTCAACCCACCTCTGAAAGAGTTTAATTTCTAATTAGTTGAGATCATCAGTCTCTCATTAGATGTGTCTAATAAAGGAAAGGGGAAGACCCTTTCTGATAGAAGATACAATTTGGAACCTCTGTGATTCTTTTCTCACAATTTTCAACATATAATAAAAATTACTGTACATGTAAAGAGGCAGGAAAATGTCTGATAATCAAGAGAAAAAATAGATAATGCAAGTTGATGCATAGATAGTCTAGATATTTAAATTATTTATAATTAAAATATTAATGAAAACTGAGGAAAAGATAGAAATAAAATGCAAGGATGTAGATTTTCAGTACAAAACTGCTATGTATGAAAAAAGTCAAACGGTCTAGAACCAAAAAATGAAATTAAAATATCAATATCTGAAGGTAAAATATCAGTGAATCATTTAAACACTAGATTGGTAAAAAATAAGAAATAAAAAATAAAAATGAGAGAATAGTAAACTAGAAGATAGGTTAATAAAAACACCTAGAGAAAAGCATGGAGAGAAAAAAGAATGTAAAAAATGAGTGTATAAGATATGTATAACACATTCAAAAGACCAACTTGATGAAAGTTAGACTGAAGCCACCAATAACCTGTTTACTTGGTCTTTCTTGCCGAGAACAAAATGGAATGTAACTGAAAGAGGCTTGAGGGCCCATTCTTAATCTCCTGCTATTTGAGATAGGAAAGCTAGTTAGTTTTTCAAAACTAAGTGTGGTCCTAGTTATCTTCAGTCCATAGAAATTGAAGTTACAGACTAAAAGACACACAAAACTTTATTCTCTTCAGTCTCTTTTATTCAAATGGACTAACTTGCAAATTCATTTCTCTTAGGTCTCTTTTAAAGTGACGAGAAATAGCCGACAAGCACCAAGATGTTTACTTGTTCTAATGACTTTCTCTCGAGATTCACTGTCCAATGAGGTAGCTACTAAATATAGGTGATTTAATGAAAATTAGACAAAATTTAATACTCAATATCTCAATTGCAGTAGCCTCATTTAAAGTGCTCAATAGTAACACAGGGTTAATTGCTGTTGCATTAAATAGCACAGATGTAAAAATTTCCCACCATTTTCTATATCACTATGAAAGTTCTATCAGCACTACCCTCAAGCTGTAGACTTGTTAATCATAATTTGCCTTCTAACTTTTACCCTGTGGTTACTATGGCCGAGAAAGTGTCCCCAGCTTTTCAGCTGGCAATATTTGCTATGTTAAGAGCTATTTGTTAGAATAATTGGCCAAGGATGCATCTGTTTTGTTCAGAGTTAACTGTCAGCAACATGTATCATTTCCTGAATGTGAATTTTCCATGAGAAGAATTCTTAGATTTTTTTTTTTCCCCTGGTGGTATAAGTGAAGCTACTACTTTCTCAAAGCCCTGTAATGAGTGAGTTTGGTCATGTCGGGGTAGGGACCATGTCTCAACATGTAAAATTGTATTTAATCTCTCTTTTTTGGATGGCACCCAGGCCTTCTACTGTATGTGGTGTCTTTAAGCCTAGTGTCCTAGTTCCACTGTGCTGTACAGCAACCTGTCATTCGTTGGAAGGAATTAGTGAAGCTGATCTCTTGAGTGCGTGGGAACAGAAAGTACATCTAGGAATCTGTTTCTCACACAGACTTTCAAACAGTTCTGCTATTTTTAATCTCATTCACTCTCCTTCTTCAGGATTTGTTGGATTCTATATTTTGAGCATTTTCTTGGTATATGGTGCATAGTGTTTTACTTTGGCTTTCTTATGCCTTCACATATTTAGATTTCAGGATTCTCTTATATGTTTCCTTTCATCACTTGCCCACCTACTTTTCAGATTTCTTTTTTTTTTTTGAAATATTCTATCTGCCCCTTTATCTTCTCTAGGTTTTTGTCCTCATGGGCAATCCTACCCTCTCTCTCTTTCTAACTCTTTCATAGACACCATAATGGAGTTTTGAAATGGAGAGGAGGTAAACAAACACGTACATAAATAAACATGTAAGTTACTCCAGGTTTACCTAGGAATCCTACATTACTTTGTAACTGAGTTGTGAATAATAAGCAGGTTAAAGATTTGTATCAGCAGGAACTGACGTGTTGTGTATTTGATATGTGCCAGAACCTTATATCCTTTTAAAATCTGAATAATTCTATGATAAAGTTGATATTATACACATAAACCGAAGTTACAATAGATCACATCCTGGAGGTCCCAACATTTTATAAGTGACAATCCTAGCATTTAAACTATGTCTGATTTTGTCGTACTCACTGATATCATATAGTGCAGGGGTTAAAGGCACTGTTTACCAAGGCTTCCTGCTCAGTTTGGAATCTTAGATATGCAATGCAATAGTTGAATAACTTCTGGCTTAATTTCTCTGTATCTCATTTTCTCTGTGTGTAAAATGATAATAGTAGTATCTAACCTCGTAGTTGTTAAAAGGATTAAATACATTAGTGTATGTAAAAGGTTTTGAACAGTATGTGACATACATTAAGTCATAGCTGATTTTATTTTTTACTCCACTATCTATTGCAAGGAAAAAAAGATGTCACTTCTTCTGATGGGTGGTTTTAAATCTAGAAAGTGTGACATTGAAAGTCTGATGTTCATTTGTACTTTTCTTTCCATATTGTCTTTCTAGAACTTCTATGACTAAGGATGGAACGTAGAAGAACTTACTAGGTGAGCTATTGAAAGAGAAACATGCTGATCTATTTTACTTTTTAGAAGGAAGTAGACCATATAGCCTTTGAAGATGGTGCTCATGTTATAATTTTTTTTTAAATCCTCTAGATTAATTGTAGTAATTTTCCATACTATATCCATTCCATTCATTCCTATTTCAAAAACTTCTAATTTTTATATCTCTAAATTTAATTTAATACTCTTAGAAAATATTCTCCCCATAACTAAGTTGTTTAGAACCCTAGTTTTCAAAATCTTGGTGCACAGTATGTGAGAAGTAGTCGTGGGAACTTTAAACTATCCTGAAACAACCTTCTTGCTTTTTGGCTTTTATATTTCTAACTAAATTCAAACCACCCCAAGCCTGAGTGCCATCAGCCTTTGGCAAAACTTAGCTTCTTGGTTCTATGCAAAAGTGAATCATTTTTAAACACTCTTGACAACCAGAATGTAAATCTTTTAGTTTAAATAGGTGACCTCATGAATATTCTTTTTCACTCTTTATGTATGAGATAAAAATATTAAAAGCATTGAATATTAAAACTTTCTAATTAAAACTGGAGAGAGAGAGAAAGGCTACAGATTCATTCTCTCTACATGTGTTTTAAAGTTAAGGAAGAAAAGACATGAGAAAATACAGGCTTTGCTGAAACCAAAGCATTTGGAGCACAATTTAATATATTTGCCAAATCCCAAATACAGCTGGGTTCTCCCACAGATTTTTTTAATTGGGAGCAGATTTCTGTACTAATTCTGTAATGTGAAGAGAGCCCTAGCAGTATTTCTTTCCTAAAAGTTGGAATCACTTCTCATATTAGTAACCACTTAGCAAATTTTTTGTTATAATTCAAATAATATCTGACATACATTTCTCATGTTTTTCAGTAGAATGATCGACCCATATAGTTTAATTAATGGATTTGAATTTACACATAAATATATAAATAATAAATATAATTAATAATCAAGCTTACTGGGCATTTTGTGTTTAGAAAATATAAAAGTAGAATTTAAAGAATTTGAAACATGGAAATGTGCACATTAGAAAGTATAAGTCCACATCCTGTTGAGTCCATACAAAATAAGAAATAAGTTTAAGTTTGCAATGTTTACTAACTTTAACATTTTGATATAACAATTTAGGGAAAGGCTAAGTTTAAATAAAAAATTATAAAAATGTACAATTTAATATTAACCTAATGGAAATACAATCTTTCAAATTGTATCTCTTTCTAATACCTACATGACTACTGTAATACTAATAATTCAAAAGAACTCATTATAACCTTTTATAAACAAAGCATTAAGAATTTTTTAAGATTATTTCAAATTGCCACATAATAGCCATTAGAAAGTAGACAAAAGGCTACGGCATCAAGTTTTTAAATACATCTCTTTTGATTAAATCATTTTTGAAATAGTTTAGCATTTATTAAATAGTTTTTATGCTGCACTTACAAAGTACCTTTATTGAAATAAATATTTTATAGCAATAATCCATATCAGATGGCATCATCAAGATTTTTTCAACTTTCTACCCTTTGAAATTAACATAATTTTTGTTGACAGTGTTATTATAACGGTGTATTTACCCGTTTTAACAAAACAGTGAAATTGCTATTTTAGGAAATTAAGAATAATTAAAATACAGGCATTTGCTACAGAGATTCCTATAAAGATTGTTTTCATTAGGAAACAAACAAACAAAAATCCTCTAAAATGTTAATTTAGCATTAAAAATTTTCCCAGCAATGTACATTTTCTAATCCTGGTTTTATGTCAAGGTATGCTAGGCTCACAAAATTAGACATAGAATAAATTATTTTGTCAAATTTCTAGCAGAATTTATATAATGTTAGAATTATTTCTTAAATACTTTTTAGAACTCAGTGATATAAAAAAATGTTCTGGACTTTTCTTTGAGCTATTGAGGCTATGCATTTGAACACTTTAATCTATATAACTATATATGTATGTACATAATGTTTATTGACTATTAAAATATACATACAGAAAAACACAATCACGAATGTACAAGTCGATGAATTGTCAAACAGTGAACATGTAAAAACATAACAACACATAAAACGAAGAAATAGACACAGCCTAGAAACACTCCTTGGGTACTCATCAGTCATTAAAATATTCCAACCACAAAGATAACCACTATCCTGACTTACAACACCAAAAGTTAATTTTGCCTGTTTTTCAAGTTTCTTTTGTGTCTGCATTCTTTCATTCAATATTATGTTTGTGAGATTCATCTATGTTCCTAATAGCTATTTTCATAGCCATTAGATACTACAGTGTATGTCATTGTATTATTCATGCATATTTAGTTTATGTCTAATTAAAATAATGTAATAAGCAATCTTATTGAAGCCTCTTGTGTCACATATACATACAGTTTGGGGGAGTGTTTACATAGGCATAAGAGTGGAAATGCTGTTCATAGCAACCTTCCTCTTTATTAGATAATGCCCAAATATTTCTGTATGAGACTTCCTGTTGATTCACATCCTGAACAACACTGAAGTACTGGTAGGTGTAGTATTTCATTGTTTTAATTAGACTTTTTTCCATTATTAGTGAAGTTGTGTATCTTTTAGTATGCTCACTAGTTCATTAGATAGCCTATTCAAGTCTCCTCCCCTTTTTACAAAGTTAGGTTGCCTGACTGGATTTCTAGAAGTTCATTATATGTTCCAGATATGAGCCCTTGTTATATACTCATATACCTCCCTCTTGTGGGCTTGCCTTTTCACTCTCTTAAGGATGTCTCCTAATAAATATAACTTTTTAATTTTAATGCAATCAAATCAATCAATCTTTAATGGTTAGTGCTTTTTTTGCAGTGTTTCAGAAGCTTTTTCTTACTCTGAGGCCTTGTTGATATCCTCCTATATTATTTTTTTAGAATCTTATTTTTTCTTTTAAGTTTACCTACATAATTAGTCTAGAATTGATTATTCTATATGGTATGAGGTAGGAATATTTTATATCAATACATTTTTATAAATTATGTAAATTACCTTTCTTATTGTTTTATAGAGTCAGTATTTAATTAAATTTATCCACATTTTTATTCTTTTCCTTATGCTTCTTTTCTCCTTGCTCTCTGAGCTTTCAATTGGGATCATTTTCCTTATAACAAAGTATATCATTCAGAATCTCAATTAGTACAGGTCTATTGGTTGTCAAGTCTTTTAGTTTTATTTGAAGTATCTTTTTTTTACTTTTACTCGTAAAATATTTTTCCTTAAATAAAAAATCCTCTTTTGAAACTTCTTTTACTTTAATACATTGAAGAAATTATTCTGTTTTTTGGCTTCCAGTTAAGAAGTCAACCATTAATCCTTCTTTTCTCTTTCTCTCTCATTCTCTCTCTCTCTGACTTCTTCTTTGTCTATAGTTTTCTGAGTTTCATTTTGATGTGTCTGTGTCTACTTTATATCTTGCTTGAGTTTTATTACATTTTTAAATGGATAGACAGATATCTTTTTCAATTTTGGAAATGTATCATCCACTATCCTCTCAAATACTCCTTATACCTTATTTTCTTTCTCTTCTTTTGAGACTCCAATTAAATATATGTTAAATTTCTTACTGTATCCTTAAGTATAACATCATTTCTCTCATAATTTAATATTTTTGTCTCTCCATGATTTATCTTGATGATTCCTTCTCATCTGTCTTCCAGTTCACAAATAGTTTCTTTAATTGGGATTAATTTGATCTTCAACCCATTGGATTTCTTATTTTGGCTATTAAACTATTCAGTTCTATACATTATATCTTTTTCAAATATGGTACATCACTTGAAAATACTCTCTTGCATTTTTCCAGTTTGACTTTTATCTTCTTGAAATTTCTAAGTATGGTCATTTTACAATTAGAGTCAAATCATTCTAATATAATAAGTCTGTATGGGTCTATTTCTGTTAGTTTTTTAAACGGTATTTTTCTTTTGGGTCCTAATTTTCATTGTACACTAGACATTGTATTTGAAAAAAAAACATTGTAGAAAAGTTTTGAAGCCCAAGATATCATTATCTTCCTACATAGAAAATTTTGGTTTGCTTTGCTACCAAAATGTCTAAATGTGCTAGAAATACTAGATTTCCTTAATCCAATTTCAAGGCTTAATATTTTCTGGGCTCTTGATAATGCACAGCTGAGCTGTAGGTATGTGCAATGGCTGATTTATTTCTGATTTACCTATACTCCAGGGGAGCAGTCCTGTAGGGTTATAATTTGTTGTAGAGAGTACTTCTAAGCCCAATACAGTAGTTCCCCCTTATCCACAGAGGATACGTTCCAAGAGCCCCAGTGAATGCCTGAAACCACAGGTAGCACCAAACCCTACATACTTGAGTGCTGGGCTTGGTTTTATAGTTATCATCTCCTGGCTCTCAGTCCAGTAATTCATTATGAATTTATAGGTTGATACATTAAAGATGCTTTTTAAACAATATTTTATCTAGCTATTTTTAGTTGTTCTCAGCTGGAAGACTGGTTAGATTAACTAGTTCATCTTCAGCAGAAGCAGAGGTTCCTGATATTCTGTAGTTTCAGTGCAATTTCACATCTACAGAAGTTGTCATTGGAGCAAAGAGGATAGAACACATTACCATTTTCCTTAGTGTTCATACACAATAAGAGTTAGGCCTAGTCCCATTAATTATAATGAGTTCAGAAAGGACATTAACTTATGAAATCTATTTGCTTAAGATCAAATGAAGCTGTTGAATAAATAAATATTCTGCGCAAGTGTGAAAGAACAAATTTTATGAGTTTTATGTTATTTTTTCCAGTAAAATATTTAGAATTTTTTGTTGTTGTTTTTTTCTCTTGCTCAGTGCTTACCATAAAGGCAGAGAACTTTTTATGAGCAAGTGCAATTGGGTTTGTCCATTACATTATTGGAGAGACTGTTTAGCAATTTTAAATTTACATAAAGCAATAGAAATTGAAAAGTCACTGGTGAAAATATATTTGGCCACAAGGTTTACATAGTGATAATTAGCTAAAGGCAATATTTTAAATTACAAAAAAAAATAATTATTAAATAATAATTCACTAATATAACAAAATCATTGGATATATTATTAAATTCTTTAAATTTTCAGTAGTTTAAAATGCAAACAAATGTAATAATTATATAATTTCCCCAGTTAACCAGAAAGTTCAATTAAGCACAACATCAAATTATTGGTAATGAACTTTACTATATATCTCAATCATACTTCTTTGTTCCTTCTTCTTTGTCAAAATGTATGTTACCTAACTGCCTGAAAAGAAATTTTCCTTCTAATTATTCCTTAGGACAGTCTTGTTTTATTTTATGTCTATTTGTTTTTTTAATATACTATAATTTTTAAAGTGACCTAGCAAGAGCCAAGGTACATGAAATGAAAAATGGTCCTTGAGTCTATTCAATATTGTAACACCAAATCTTTCAAATCACTATTTTACATGGCATTTGTACTCAACCCTGCAAATGGCCATGCTATTTACTATTCTGTACATTGAAACACTGACTAGGTATTCACTTAAGACATTCATTCTTCAGAAGAATAATTAATTTCATTTCAATATGAAATGAGACATATCAAAATATTTGTATTCTTAAATATCAAAGCTGAAGTCATTTTTTTCTCTTCAAATATAAAGTATAATACTGATTCATGAACTAGTAATTTGGAAGCGATGATCTTTTTTTCTTATGTTTCAGATATATACTGATATCTGCTTTATGCTTTCACAATAACTTTGATTTGAGTCACTCTTTACATGACTATATCAGAGAAAAGTGTATGTTGAGTTGCAATTAATACTCTCATTTTGTGATAAGAAAACTCCTGTGTGAGTTGAGAATGACATGACTGTTCAGCTTCACATCTGCTGTTCCCCTCAGTACCCCTAGATTGTTTCTCCCCTCCCAATTTTTACTGATTTGTATCACTTCCCTGAATTACTTCAGAGATTTTAGCTGTTATGGAATGATTATGCAAATTATGTGCTGACATTTGGGGAGATTTCCTTACATTTCTACTTAATGAGTGATATATATGTAGCACATGAGATCAGTTTAATGTATGAGGTTAATTCTTTACCGCCAATTACATTTGTGAATTGTTTCATCATTTTCTGCCTTTCTTAATAGTCATAGTATAACTCTGTAAGTAATAAAGTTGCATTTGTATTTTAACCATTCATGAAATTCCTGGGAGAATATTTTATATCTAGTTCACATGGCATGGCAACATTTTAAATTTGATTTTCGAGTGCTCTATCCAAAACTTCAAGAACTCTAACTTGAGGTAAAACCTGTTAGCAGTAGGTCCTTCATGTAGCCCCAGGGTTGGTTTGGTTTTGATTAGTTTTACTAGACTTCATTTGGTTTCAATTAAACCTTGAGACAGGCCAGTAATGTTCATGAAAAATGTGGGTTTCTCAAGTTAGAAAATAATTCTTTTGTGTGAAAGAGTATAATGTTTTTTTTTCACTGGAACAAATATCTACTCAAAGACAACTTCAGAAGATTTCGTGATCAGGATGCCTAGAGTGAGATATTTGTATATTAAACTATATCATGTTATGTTTTTAAACACTGATTCTCTTATATACTTAGATGACAAAAAATGACAATCGCTCCATATGCTTCCAAAGAAGTAACAAGATATATTTAATTATATAACTGTAACAACATTTTATATTTAACTATATATGAGAAAAGCAATTTGATTGAAAAATAAGCAGCTATTCTAAGGAGTTCAAAGAATATTTTAATTCATATGCTTTATAAAAGACTTTATTTTAATATTACATGATCATAGATTGTATATAAATGAGAACATTTACTTAAGCCATAAGCCTTTTATTACCTAGAAAATAATCTGCCAGTATAATATCTCTTGGTATTAGTTAAAAACGATACATATTATTCATTTGAGAAGGAGGAAGAAGCAGCACATCAAGCAGTACACTCAGATTATCACTATATTATTTACCTTAAAAAAGAGAAATGTGGTTCTTTGTCCTTAGAGAAGAACCTCAGGTGTAAATTTTCTTATGTTTCCCAAATATTTACTTCATCTTGAAAAAAGTCCTTTGGCCTCCTAAAATTTTATTTTAAAAGATTGTATGTTGGGCAATAAAGACAAATTAAAAAAAGAAAAACCTCAAAAGTGCTTTAGTGATAGAAAAATATAAATTTTTCTTTTATAAATTTATGATTCCTTTACTTTAGATAATATTAATTTTTCTCTAGAGGCATCACTAAATTCATCACCATCTGTGTAAGATTATGCCAAAAATATTGCAGTTATAAATATGGAACACATGTATACAAATTAAACATAAGCGGTTAAGGATATTACCGAAATGTTCTTTTATATTCTCAGCATCATATGAAGAAATTAATGATTATATGGCTACTATTTATAAACGATAGGCCTGTAGAACTTAGAACAGGCAAATAATTTGTTTAAAAATGTAGGAGAATTTAGTATTCTGAAGCCAAGAGCAAATCAAGTTCACCTCTTGAATAAGTGTCTTCCAATTCTATGATTCTAACACAGCAAATATTTCATATTTACAAGTTTTTTTAAATTGAACTCTTGAAGTATTGCATTCCAAGATTTAAATATTAACAGTCTTCTCAAATATTTTTGTTGAGAGTTGTTTATTAATACCTTGTGTGTTGACATAAGTTAAAATTAATGACATCTGGCATGCATGTGAATAAAGTCTTCACATATTTCATTATATTTAAATAAATAGAACTGGAGGAAAATGCACTGGCTTTATATTTAGACTGCCCAGATTTGGGTTTAAGTTTTGCTATGAATTTATACTCTGCCTTTGGATGCTTCTTCCTTCTGGGCTTTACTGTCTCCAAATGGAAAAAACTAGAAGTTTTTAAAGAACTAATAGAATGTTCTGCATGTTCTTTCCACATTGAACATTCTATTAGTGTAGTTTATTTGGCCAGCCTAGAATTATACATGTTTTATATTTCTAGTATGATATCATGTCAGTTTTGTAATTTTTTGACCTTATGACTTTTAAATTTATCTTAATGGAAGTAAAACTATGCTGGTAATCATGTTTGTTCAATATTTTACTACTACTTCTAAAGGAATATATATTATTTTCTCTGTAGGTCAAGAACTGCCTATTAGTCCTTTAAAGTGTTTTGGGGGCCTCTTGTTTTATTTTCCAGATACTGGTCAAGACTTCAGAGTCTTAAGGGTAAGAAATTCAAAGATGAATAAGATATGGGCTTTGCTCTTAAATTCTGTCTTGTTAGATAGAAAGGCAAATAAGCAAATTTACACAATACAATACAATAAAAGTTTTATCAGTCGAATTTTCATTACTAGCAAATCTTAATTTTATGGCCATAGACTTAAACTCAGATTAGCAAAGGTAAGTGATGGTATTTTTTTTTTCAGTGCATAAAAAATGGGGACAATTTATTTAGAAAATAAATAGTATTATAAGTTTCAGCATACCCATCAGACAGATTGATATCGCTTTTTTCACATGTAGAGAAACATAAATTTGAAATTAAATTTCCTTGTCTCAAAAGAAAAGAAACAAGGTAGTTACCAACATTTTTACTAGACTGTCAGAGGTACATCTCATAAACTCCTTGCATGCCACCTTTAAGAGCTACAGTGATCATCAAGACAAAGAAAATGCACTGGTGAGGACCTATGGAAAATGAAAGGTGTTGATGGCATACACCACAGGTATGCACTTGACCACTTATTTTCCTGGCTAGGTTAATGAAAGGATATAGAACCTGGGTTTTCAAAAGGCAGAAAGATCCTCCCAAAATGCTAGGATAGTGAAATGAAAAGCAACTGCACACTATTTTTTTGTACTCTTATTCTTGGTAGTTATGTAAAAAGTTTTACTCTTAAAAAAAAAAAAAAGAATTAAAGTTTTGGCCAAGTCATGGGATCTACTCAGGATTTCATTATAACCCATATTTTGGATAACCATAGCCAAAATAGACTGAATTGTTTCTTTGGCTTCTGACACTAATCACTGAAGCCAAGAATGCTTGAATGAAAGCAGGCAATCACCAAAATACAATGAGATTTATCCCTTCACCCTGGTTTTAAAGAAAAGATCTTAAAAATCAAACATCACTTAGAAAGTTTCACTAATCTTTTTCAAATACCTCTGAGAAATGTCCATATATAGTAGCTCAACATAAGGTCATCACATTCATACCAGGAGATTCCCAACTCTAAGAATTCTCACCTGGAGAGGATGGAATATCATATAAGTATAGTCTGGATTTTGCCTTTGATAAAATCTTCAAACAAAAATCACAGTGTAGCAGCTTTTGGAATAGAACTTCTAGAATAATATGAAACAGTGAATAGAACTTCTAGAATAATATGAAACAGTGAAATATTTCTTGTTAACCTCACAAGAAAGCTAATTAAAGGCATATATTTCTGTATTGGTTGAGGAAACTTAATTTTTTCCTTGAAGAAATTACAATAAAATGCAAGCTATTATAATGAGAAATAACTGCTCCTTTGTCAGTTCTGAAAGCTTTGGAGACATCAGTGTGGTAACCTCACATATTATCTGAAGGGAGCACTGAACTAGGAACTAAAAGACCTGAGTTGTCATAATGAATCTCGCATGTGCTCCTTCTATTATCTTGGTCATACTCATTCACCTTTTCTGGAAAAGATTATTAGTGCTAATCAAACATCTCATGTGCTCACCAGCATTTTCTAGTGTCTGCTGAGGTGCAGTGAGGTTGGAGTTATGTGACAAAAGTAGGACATTAATCCAGGGGATGTCTGTCACTTTCAGTCTGTGGGAATTAAGATAATCAGGATAAGTTTTCAATGATCTCTGTCATCTGCAAAGCAGTAAGCAAAGGATTTCCAATGGCAAAGTTGCAAGATGAAAGCAAGAGCTCTCAGTTATATAAAGCAGAGGAAAGCCACTTGCTCATTTTGAAGTGAGCAAGAAGTAAATCTTTGTCGTTAGATGCTCAGAACTGGAGTTGTCTATTGCCTGTCCTATGCTGATTCACATCTCAAGGATTCATTATAAACTGAGGGCGTTAGAGACTTCTAGTCTCTGTCCCAGTTTGAACGCCTGAGATTCTCTGGGGGCATATGGCCTTTATTTTACAAGAAAAGAAACAGTTTTGGAGAAAATTGACTAAGGTCACAAAGTTTGAGCCATGTTGCAAAACGTACTTTTCTGAGACCCTGTAGATTCATATTCTCCAACTATATTTACCCACAATTCAGGATACTAATGATGGGACCATTCAAATTGGCCATTAATAAAATGCCAATTGACTCTGTTTCTCTCTCTAGTAGATTTTGTTCACTTAGATGTGATGTGATTCTGTGATGCAATAAATAAATAATGTAGCATTCAAGAGCTTGAAGTTCAACTCAAAGAGCTATTAATCAGATTATAGAGTCTGGTAGTACACATATTATATTGTGTCTATTTTCAATTGGCAAAAAAAAAAAAAAAGTTCCACCTCCCTCTTTAGTTTTAAGACCGTTACAAAAAATTTATGGTATACCCCAAAGCTGTTTTGACACCACTTGCATTTAGAAACCGAAAGCACTTTTTTCGATTTGGTAGTTTCTTGTCTTTGGTAGCCAGGGACGATGTGATGATAGTTCAGAATGGTCAAATATCTGAATGTAAAATGTAATACATATACACAAGTATTAATAAGGATTAAATGTATAAACGTCTGTAAAATGCTTAGAGCAGAGCCTGGCACAGAATTAACAATGTATAGTTGTTTATTAAGTAAAATAAATAAATATGGTGATGATGGATTATGCATAGACTCTGAGAGTTAGGCCCTATTTGACTTCTCATTCAATTTTTTCAGATATGTGTGACCGAGTTTCCATTTGACCATTTTTGGTGATGGAAATATGGTTGTATGTTATGTGGTAATATATTTTTACTCAGAACCCACCATTATTCCAATTAAAAATAGAATACAGGTGCAAAGAAGTCAAGAGGTTTACCAGCAAGTAAGGCCTGATACTGACTGCCTAGGAAGTTCATAGTTTCTCAATATTATCGTCCCTATTATTAGTAGGAGGAGAAGCAGTGCCCTGTGATTTGAGTACAGTAGCCCACAAGTTTCACTATTAGTCTTCCATAGAATGGGAATCATTTGAACCAAGACTGTGGGTTAATACAATTTCACTCCCAGTAAGCAACATTTTTATTCAGCTACTAATTCAGCTATTTAATAATCAGTGCTAAAACTTTCTCATGGAGTTACATATTTCTTTTCTCTCACCTTTTTGAAGATTTTTCCCTAATGGCTAAGGTATTTGTCTCTATAATCATTTTAAGGGCAAAACATGGCACATAGTGAATGTTTGTAGGTTATGTAAATGCTAGAAGAATGCAAGTAAAAGTGAGTTTGCTTGTAGAATAGTACTGTAGATATTCAGATATGTGAAAGCTTCTTTTACTACTATATCTTGCCTCTGGGACATTTTAGTTTTCTGTATTAGAAAGCACCTATAAATTCAATTATTGTGTAGTCTGTAATTTGCTCACATAATCATGTCACTTAAATTCTTTTTACCATTTACTAAAAATTTTGTTCTGCCTCTCTTCGTTTCTTGGTGAATCTTAATTTCAATATTTTCTTCTACAATGCTTCTTTAACATCTAATTTCTTATGTTTTTGTTATGGTTATTAAGATATACTTTACCATTATTTATTCTAGGCATAATCCCATCTACAGTTTCAGAGATATTTGTTAGATTATATATTTGCCTTATGTTAAAGATTGAAGGCAATGCTTTTTAAAAATAACCGTATTCCATGAATTGCTATTCTTAGCAACCCAAGGCCATGTCACTCTTGTCTATTATTTATTTATTCATTCATTCATTCATTCATTCATTTTTGTCTATTATTTTAAAATGAACCACATTTGTTTCTTGGGACTGACTAATCACTTCTCATAGGTATATTTTCTAACCTTAACTTGATTATAATTTCCCCTCCCCAAAAACCTTTCCAATTCTTTATCTCCTTAGAGACAATATAGTGGGATGATTATATGGAAAAATGGAAGGTGTGTTGACTTTGGGTTTGAAATCTAGCTTTAGTACTTAGGACTCATGTAATACTGCACAACATATTTAATTTCCCTGAACCTCACATTTCTTTTTTCTAAATGGAGAATAATATGGAATACAGGATAGGGATCAAGAGCACAGACTCTAAGGCTGTACTGTTCAGTTCAAAGTTTGGCTCTGCCGTTTACTGTGATGCCTTTGGCAAATTACTTAACAGTTGGTATCTTAGGTTCCATGGTGAAAAAATGGGAAAGAAAGGTGATTGTGAGGAATACACACACACACATTTGCTTTTTCTTTCAGATTATAATGAAGATTCAGAATAAAGTTTGATGTACTGGCATTCTGTAAGTGGTGGTAGTGATGACTATTATTTGTTCACATATCATATTGCTTTGACTGTAGTTCAGGTATCTGTATAGTTTTTCTGTAAAGAGTCAAATAATAGTAAATTTTTTAGACTTTGTGGGACATCTACTCAACCCTGCTCTTTTATAGCAAACATAACTATAGATAACTGTAAATAAATGGGCATGGCTTTGTTTCAATAAAACTTTATTTACTAAAAACAGATTTCAGGCTGGCTTTGGCCCACAAGTCATAATTTGCTGACCCTTGATTTAACTGATGGTTAACATGCACATATGATGCCGTTAGGCAATTGGATAACTTTTCTTCCCAGATTACACAGACTTGACCTCTATTGCTCTGTATTTGTGTTTTGTTTCCCTTCAGTGGTCTGAAACATTTCTATTTTCAATTGTTTGACACACAAGCCTTTTTAGCTATGTGCCAGAGAAGCACTCAATTTTATAGTGTTCACTTGAACTTATTAAATGGCATTAAGAATTACTTTTTTAGAATCATATCTGCTTATAATAAGAAGAGCTTCTCTATTTTTCTTATCATGATATCTGTTGAGTTTGTAATCTCATGATTCTGCTTTTTGAAAAGTATTTGAATTCTGGTTCTTTTCTCCAGGGTCTTGGGCTCCTTCTCTGCAATGCCCTATCATATGCACAGTTCATATCCTGTAGACAACGGTCAATGTGCTGAGTCTTGATTTACTTTTCTTATTAGAATATTTACAGTGACATAATTTATTGCTGCCCGAATATTGGCTTTGACCTACATTGAGACCATATTTTCTGAGTATAAGTCCCCAGCCTTCTTCAATATATAGTACATGGAATTTCAATAGGTGAAACTGAGGACAAATGTATACTCCAAAATAAAAGCATCTCAAGATTTGCATACATTGTTGTGGTGGGCATGTTAATGTGTCTCCATATACAAGGAGCATCATTGATCAAGACTCTCAGTTTCTGTGCCTTAAAATTTATCATTGCTTTCGTATCAGGCTTCCCACTGGCTTCTTGTAACCAGTGACTGAGTACAGAAGAAACGCTAATGCGTGGTTCATCTAACAGGCAACTTTAGCTCAAGGGCTCCTCAACAAACCTTGACAAATACTTAGAACTGCACTGTTGTATAAGATATTTCTAACCAAACTACTTTTCTTCCCTCTTTGCTTTATCCAGCGTCAGTCCTACATTATATATGATGATTCCTTCAGACTCTCCTGTCTCCCTTATCATTTCTCTCACAGGCATTGCCCCTAAATATATCACTTGAACTGTTATTTTGACCTGGAGTCTGCTTCTAGGTATTCTGTCACATGGCAAGGCTAAGTTAGAAATATAATTTTGCTAGCACCTATTTGGAGTAAGCAAATATTTTTTAAAAGGGGTGAATAGGAAGCACTGTTCAAGAATCTAGAAAATGCATAAGCTTGGAAAAATCCCCTTGTCTTTAGGGAAGCAAGGTAGAATAAGAAGCATATTATAAAGGTAAAAGTGATGATTTCATCGAGACTTTGGGTTTAAGAAGATTCATGCAAGAAATTGCAAGACTAGCCCTTTGTAAACACTTGTAAAAATTAAAGTATCTCCTCTTTTCTTCCTCCTGGAAGAAAAATCAAGATTCCATTTTTTAAAGAACAATTAACATTTGTGGAAATTCTCTTATTCTCTAGGCATTGCAAACACTGTGGAATTAAATGGAAATATCCTAATGGCATCATTTCTCAGTCCAGCAACCATATCTGCTTAACATGAAAGACAGCAGACTTTGTTGTATTTCCCAAGTCACTGTCATTTTTTCTTAGAAAATGTATTTATTTTGATAGGTCTTCTAGATAAGAAAATGATATTGATTGTTATCCAACAGCTTTACATTTTGAGGAGAAAAACCCTTTGCAATATGCATAGAGTAAACAATAGATATAAGAACATGCAAAAGAGTTTATGCTTAAACAAGTGAAAACACAGCATACAAATTATATTTTTATTATGGTTACCATAAAGTACATATTTGTGTGTGTATAAAATGGAAAGATTAATAATAATAATAAATATCTATGTTATATTGGTGGGACTAAGTGATTTCCTTATTTCCTAATTTCTGAAGTTTTGTCTTTTATTGAGTATTATAATTTAAATATTAAACATTAAAATCTAATACAAATTTAAATATTGGGTGACAGTACCTTAAAGTCATGCATATTAATGCATATATATAAAAGTTTAAAATTATTCTGAAGGTAGTATCTTTTTTTTTTTAATTTAGCCAATAAAATATTTGGGTTTTGTTGATTAGTGATTAGATTATTTGGATATAGTAGTCAATGTATGTTTTTTCACTTAAGTATCAGTTCTAATTAAGTAATATATTAGCTTTCCCTCTTCTTCTAGAAAGCTCTAGAGTCACAGTAATTTTAATTATTTTATAACAAATTTTATTAAAAAAATTTAAATTTTAACTATTCACAAATCCTCTCCAATCATTTCTCATTCTTGCATTTGCCTTTGGGACAATATCCCCAAATTGGATATTGCTCTAAAAAAAGATTAATAGACTTGGATTACAAATTGAATCTACAGTTTCTCTTGGCTAATATTTTAGTATAAAAATAACTAAAAGACATATTTTATGGTGTTTCACACTTCATAAAACACTTTCATTACATTATCTCATTTTATCCTCCCAAGATTATTAGAATACATGGTAGAGTTATTTCCATTTTACCAGATGAGTACACACAATTAATGTGTAATAGAACCAGGATTCAATCTTGATCTGACTCCAGGTAAATCAAAATCAATGGCAATCAAAATGTAAATGAAAATTAATATAGGAATGTATAGTAGGAATAAACACACTGGGGAAAGTAAAATTTAACTCAGAACTATAATCGTTGTGCAGTCTTGAAGACCTTGTACTAATTAAATAATTCTCAATTTTTTTTATTGAACTTTCAAAAGTTTAAAGAACATTATAACAGTAGGGAAAGTATAAAAATAGAAACCTTGGCCATAATTCCATTGGTCCAAAACAAATATGATCATTTTTATGTATTCATTGCTTTTTCCCCTTAAGCCATGATGAAAAGCATAATACGTTTAATGACAAAACCTCACTTATTTGAGAGGAGTAGGGGTGGAGTGAGGTGTGCCTAGATCCCAAAGTGCAAAAAATCAATGCCTTTGTCTTGTGGGCAAGATATTTTCAGAGAGTGGGTCTCTCTCTTCCTTATTCTCTTGTATCTAGTCCTCAAACCAAGGATTATCTGCATAACCCCTCCCACCTCTGTTACAGAGAGAAAACAGCGGTTCCTGGATAGCAATAACTGTGAAGAGAGTAAATGTTTGCTTCAAACATTTCATTGACTTGTGTACTAGAAAATTAGGGACAAGCAGTCACCTAAAGCTAAAGAAATACAGTTGTTGAAAATTTTATACTTGAGTGATTACAGGACAAATGGGTATTTCATAGTAAACATATTATTTTGTAATGTGGTCTTTTTATTTACATTGTATCACTTATAACTTATAAAAATTATCTCCAGCAAGAGATTTGATAAAGATTTAATTATCTGTTAGGTTAACTTTTTTAAAATTGCCATCTGGTTTTAAGCCATTTAACTTTTAAATTCACATGGAATTTTTTTTTTTTTTAATTAAATAGTACAATCCTATAAATGCCTAGAGCCAAACTTTTAATCCAGTGATCTTATGGCTTTAGTCTTGTGCCAGGACCACACTTTTGAAAAGAAACCTCATGTGGAGTGACGCACCCACCACTGTATCATTGAAGCTAACTGCCTATGTGCCTTTGACCTTTCCTTGCATTGATATAGATACAATATTTGTGCTCTCACCTAAGACCTTCCCTACATTTGTCCATGGAAATAACTAGGGGAACTGGTGGAGTGTAACCAATGGATGTCGGAGAAAAATAGAAAAGGGAGGACAGAGTTTTCAGTAACCAGATCTTGGCAGACCATGTTTCTGTTTTCAATGGCACCTGAGCAGAGATCCCAGCCAGCAGCTCTTTCTGTCTGCAGAGATTAGTTGTTGGCCTCATTTAGCCAGGGAGCTCAGTTGGCAGTTTTGTCTGATTTGGATCCCCATCCAATGGGTTGTGCTGGCAATTGAACAGATTCTACAGCCCGCCCAGGCAGAAGAACACAACCCACAGTGACTTGTGGGATGAAGCAAAAGGAGTTTTAAGAGGAAAGTTTATAGTTATAAATGCATACATCAAGAAAAAAGAAAGATCTCAAATAAACACCCTAATATTACACATCAAGAAAGTAGAAAAAGAAGAACAAATTTAGTCCGAAATTAGCAAAAAGAAAAAAGTAATAAAGATTAGAGCAGATAAGTTAAATAGAAAATAGGAAAATAACATAAAAGATTAATGAGTTGATTCTACCAAAAAAGTTTTTTAAAAACGACAAATTTTTAGCTAAACTAATCAAGAAAAAAAAGATAGAGGATGCAAATTAGTAAAGTCATAAATAAAAGAGGAGACATTACAACAGATACCTCAGAAATACAAAAGATCATAAGAGACTACTATCAACAATTATATGCCAACAAATTGGACAACCTAGAAGAAATGGATAAATTCCTGGAAGAAAAACACTACCAAGACTGAATCATGACAAAATAGAAACCCTGAACAAGCCAGTAATGAGAAGGAGATAGAATTAGTAATCAAAAACATCCCCAAAAAGAAAGCCCAGGACCAGATAGTTTCATTGGTAAATTTTACCAAACATTTAAAGAATTGACACCAATCCTTCTCAATTCTTCCAAAATATTGAAGAAGAGGGAACATTTCCCAACTTATTTTATAAGACCAGCATTGCCTTGATACCAAAGCCAGAAAAATAACACAGCAAGAAAAGAACACTACAGGCCAATAACACTGATTAATATAGGTGCATAATTTCTCAATAAAATATTAGCAAACCAAATTAAACAGTACATTAAAAGAATCATACATCATGATCAAGTGGAATTTATTCCAGGGATGCAGGATAGTTCAACACATGCAAATCAATTAAGGTGATACACTGCATTAACAAAATGAAAGATAAAAATTATATGATTATTCAATAGATGCAGTTTAAGCATTTGACAAAATTCAACATCCTTTCATGACAAAAAAAATCTCTCAACTAATTGAGTATAAAAAGAATGTACCTCACCATAATAAAGGCCATGTATGATAAGCCTACAGCTCAATAACAAAAAGTTAAAAGCTTTTCCTCTAAGATCAGGACCAAGAAAAATGTGCCCACTTCTATTCAACATACTACAAGAAGTCCTAACCAGAACAATCAAGCAAGAAAAAGAAATAAAAGGCATTCAAACTAAAAAGGAAGAAGTAAAATTGTCTCTGTTTGCAGATGTCATAACCCTATATATAGAAAATCCTACAAACTCCACCAAGACCTATTAGAATTATCTGAAAGATAAATTTAAAAATCTCATTCACAATAACATTGAAAACAATAAAATATTAGGAGCAAATTTAATCAAGGAGGTGAAAGATCTGTTACTGAAAACTATAAGACATTGATGAAAGAAACTGAAGAAGACAGAAATAAATGGAAAGATATCCCATGCTCATAGATTAGAAGAGTTAATATTATTAAAGTGTCCATACTGCCCCAAGCAGTCTACAGACTCAATGCAGTCTCTATCAAAATTCCAATGGCATTTTTCACTAAAATAGAAAAAAAAAAAAATCCTAGGATTTATATGACACCACAAAGCAATCTTGAAAAAGAAAAATAAAGCTGGAGGCATCATGCCTCCTGATTTTAAAACATACAATATACTACAAAGCAATAGTATCAAAACAGTAAGGCACTGATATAAAAACTGACACAGACCAATCAGACATATTTGAGAGCCCAGAATAAACTCAAACATCATCAGTCATTTTTAAACCCAAAATGGAAAAAAGACATAAATATAAACAGGAAAACAGGAAAATCTCCTTGACATTTGTCTTGGCAATGATTTTTGAGTGTGATAACAAAAGCAGAAATATGATGGCTACATCAAACACCAAAATGAAAAGGCAACCTATGGAATGGGAGAAAATAATTACAAAGCATGCAATTGAGAAAGGATTAACATTAAAAATATGTAAGGTACTTATACAACTCCATAACAACAATAACAACAACAAAATAATTGAATTTTTTAAAAAAAGGCAAGGGACATGAATGGACATTTTTCCAAAGAAGATACATAAACATCCCAAATGTCTCCGTGGATATTTTGAACCAGACCAAATGTAAAGGAACTTTTGGTGTGGACTAAATTTCTCTGTGGACATTTTGGACAGGACCAAATATCCTGCAGTCTAGGAATAGAAAGTACTTATGAAAACTCAAGATTTTGAAGAGTGTTATTCTGTTTTCCCATGGTAACAAGAAGGAATTGTCAACTCTCAAATCATAATCAGAATTTATGGATTACTAAAATTGGCTTATTCTCTAGGGAAAAGTATTTACATGATCACTTCTAAAGTTGAATGTAGGTCTTCCCCTAGTTCTCATAAAGTTAAAATTATTTATTCATAATTTTGATATTGGTACCTGGATTTTTCTTACCTTGTCTTAAAATCAAAATTAGAATTATTCTCTTTAAAAAATTTACTCTCGACGTAAAAAATTTAAAGCACACATACAAAATATTCTTTTAGTCAAAAGTACAATTATTTTTACTGAAATGTTTTTCCCAGGCAGGTATATTTTGCGGAGAATCACAATATATCACCTCAAATGCACTGTTATGAGGATATGATAATCACTTGGAGAATTAATGCTAGGACTTGATACCAATAGAACACATTTTAGGAGATGTTAGGCAGAAATGTTGCAAAAGAAATAGTCTTTCTGTTTAAAGGAAAAAAAAAAAAGACAGCTCTTATAATTACTTAGTCCAAATAGGGAAGAAGGTCTAAGTTTGAATTCATGGCATATTGCTATAATATGTTATTAGCCTAATCCTTCATTTTCTTGTAAATTAAAGACTTATCTTTATTCACTGATTCACTTATCAGTAATTCGCTGGGTATTTTAAAGCTGGTTGTTAAAAATCCCTTTGTTTATGGCAATAAGGCACCATTCATTTTGTGAACTTTATAAAACCAACCTCTGCCAATTTTGCTCTTTGAGAATAGCTCTAAAGATGTGTTCCCACAGTAATTACTTATTCCAGAGATGTTCATTAAAGAATGAAGTAAGAGGCAAGGGTTTGAAACAATTGTATCCCACGAAAGCCAGCTTTATGAGCACCTTCTCAGCATCTACAGTACTTATGGACGCTAAAAAAAAAATCATTGGAAAAAGCTCTACGAAATTTGTACTTTTATGTGCTATTGCCTATACTGGGACTAAAGATACAGAGTATTATTTTTACATATTTATATTTAAATGAGAGCTTCAGCAAAAGGTTAAGGGAAAGTTGGATGTCTTTGACTGTGGGCCCAGCTGTCCATCATATACCTGCTGTGAATAGCGTGGGTCACTCTAGTGTCTCTGTTCTCTATTGCCTACTTGCCCACAGCCACCAGGATATGAAGATAAAAGAGAGGGATAAATCTCAGCAAAGCCAGCCAAATCTTAATGGGAAAAAAAAATTTAAAAGGTGGCTTTGGAGTTGTATATTTGCTTTAGAATTTATTTGTTATTGTGAGAGATTAATAAGAAGAGTTTTAGTGTTTTATTTGCCTGTTATTAGAACCTGGTGTGCTAGAATGTGTTCAGGTATTGCATAGTTATCCAATAATTACATTAAAGCCTCCCACTGAGACTCAATGGGCAGAGGAAGAAAGAAAAAATTCAAAGCATGAGAATAGAGGGAGGAAGAGATTTTGTGCATTAGCCTGTCAGTGACAAATCCAAACTGATAAACCCCATACATAAATAAAATTTTATTTATTTCCATTACATAAGAAAATACAACAGACTAAGGAAGGTAGTCTTTCCTTGTTTAGCACCTAACAGTCTATGAAAGACATTCCATGGGTGAATGTCTTTCATAGACTGTTAGGTGCTAAACAAAGTAGATAGCAATCATTTGTAATGAGCACATTCTTCGTTTGAATGTTAATGACACTGCCAAATTAGTCATCTAAGTGCCTGGAAATAGTTTTCTGTTTTTTTGGTCTCCAGACTTGAGTTCTTTTGTTTACTTATTTTCTTCCTTTTGGTTAACTCTTACCAATCATCAAGATTCTAAGTATAAATGTAGCTTAGTTTCATCAAGATAAATGCATCTAGTATCTTGCCACTTCAATAAATAATTTTACTCCAAAATTTTAAGGTATTGCCTGAAACATGGAGTGGTAACACTGAGGGTGCTCCAGAGAAGTGACGCAAGGAATAGTGGAGATTTTCTGGACCATAACTCAAGAAAGATGGAGATCCTTGCATGGCAGTGTCTAGGAATATTTGCTCATGTTTCAGGCTGCCAGCATTTGAACTCCATGGAGAGATTACAAAATCTTTCTAAGCCTGTTTCTTCATCTGTAAAACAGGAATGCTAACAATACCTACCTCAACATTTTCTATTTTCTTAATTGTGGTTTAGTGAGATTTCCTATGAACGACTCTAAGATCATTGCTTGGCACATAATAAGTACTCAATAAATGTTAGCTATTATTATTATATACCTATGACTAGAGTGCCATTTCTTTTAAAAATATTATACTTGTATCTTAATTATAAAATAATGTATTCATCTGTTATCAGAAATGCAAAAAAACAGGACAGAAAATAAGAATCTATTATATTGCTACCTGGCTATGTAGACAATTAATATAATTATAATACACCTTTATTAAAATGAAATCCCATTCTATATAATGGCTCTTAACCTGTGTGTTTATTTGTTTGTTTGTTTGTTTGTTAATGTCAGCTCATGGACATTTTTCCACCAATAAATACAGAGGTATCAATTAATTTTTAGTATCTGCATCACACCCCATTGTAGTCCATAATTTAAGCAACCATTCTTGGAATCTTAAAGGTTCTTTAGGGATACAGATGATAAGAAATACTTTTAATCAACGTGTTCTTACGAATTGCCTCTGCCAGTTTGGCTGCCCTTTAAAATGGCTGGATCATTAATGCCTACACTTGAATTCTAGCTCTGCCAACTCCTGGGTGTGTGACCTTCGATAAGTTATATAACCTCATTGTAGCTCATGTTTTGTTTTTGTTTTCATTTGTGAAATAGGGATAATAGAAGTATTTACCTCATGGGGTTATTCAATCAAATCAGTTAGTTAAGACATGTAAAGTTTTGAAACTGCTTTCTGGTAGGTAGTTAGTACTCTATAGATATTAGCTTGAGAGCCTTTAAAATCCTTGAGTTCACCCCAAATCATCAAAGAAAAATTGCATTCCCCTTTGAATTAGGTAAATTTTATCATTGTAAAATTTTAGTTGCAAACTTTACATTTCATTGCCATATATATGTATAGTTCGAGATATTTCTATGTGAATATATGCATTATCCTGCACATCCTAATTCCCAAACCATGTTGGTTAAAGGAGAGTTTATAAAATTATTTCTGCTCACAGAACAATTTGGAAACAATCACCGTTTGACACTAGTAACTAGGTTAATATTTAGCACTTTTCATTTTTTCTTAACCAATGTGAGGAATAGGGGTCACCCTTGTCAGTGACTTAGGCTTACTATGCCATGTTGATAGTTATAGGGGTGAGCCATGGGGCAGTAAACTCTCCTTTTTAAGGACAGTATCTAGGGAAATGGTAAAATCTGAAGGGATTCTAAAAAATGTCTTCCCTTGAGTGTTGATATGTGACCTCTGCATTGACTGTCCCTTCTTAAGTGCTTAAATATGCCATCCTTATCAGGTAATTCTGAAACAAATTTACCCCAATAAGAGCTACCCAACCTATTAAAGCCCATGACTAAGGTACAAATACTCTAAGACACTGACCAACTTCCTCTACCCCTCAGAGGGCCTGGAAGGGCAGGGCAGCTAGAGCCTTTAGGTCGAGCCATCAGCAGCTTCATTTACTTCCCCCAAAGGGTCTTAAATGAATTTAAGTTTCTCTATGTTCTTTGACATTAAAGAGTTGGAAAGCACACTCGTATATGCCACTTTCTACTGGCTCTACTTGCTAAAACAATAAGCTACAGACATACAGGAAAGAATATTCATGTAAATTTCCTTATATTTGCACCTCTGTCATACTATAGTACAAGATTCTAATACATAAACCAGTTTTTCTAAAAACTAAAGATTGATGGACCCCTAAATACATCTAACAACTCAGTTTAAGAAACACTTCTAAAAATTAAGTTTGATAGTTTAGTGCTCATGATTATAAACATAAATATAAATATATATTGTTGCAACTGAAAATGTACATAAAAAACTTGTTTGTAACCTGGCCATTGAGATAAAAAGAAATGCAAATATTAACATGGCTTTCAGAGATGATAAAAATGAAAATAACAAAATTAAACAATTCCTATAGAGATGCGAAATCCTCTAAGAACATATCTATGTAACCTAAAGGATAATATCATTCTAAAGCAACGGTTATCAAAATGTGGCCCCCAGGACAATAGATCAGTATTATCTACAAACTTTTGAAAGAGCAAATTTTTGGCACTTACCTCGGATTTACTGAAACAGAAGACTGGGGGTGGAATTCAGTCATCTGTGTTTTAACAAGCTATTCAGGTAATTCCGATGTGCATGAGTTTGAGAACCATAATTAATGAGGCCAACTACTTACTTTTCCAGTCCTGACACACCAACTGAATGCTGTCCTTCATTTAACTTAAGACATAATACCTCCATTTGAGTGAGGCCATTGCTATTTTAATTCCATTTAAAGAATTTGTCTCAGAGCCAGTTGTAACTAAGGAGAAATTCAGTTTTATTATTTAATAGTCAAATCTCATTAAGCAATTGCTCAGAGTATCTGTACAAATCTCAGATTTGACTTTGTCTTACAATGAAGATAAAAAATTGAAAGCTTTTCATGTATGGAGTGATTAATCTTCAAGGAGATATGATAACAAAGTTGTATTGAAAGCTTAATATTTATTAAAGAACCTTATAGACTATTTTTGGAACCGTAGGTCTTTCTCCACCATAATATTATTTAGCCTCTAACTTTCTAATTGGGCTTTGGTCAGAAAAGTTCACCTGATGACTACTTCATTTATTTGATTTTCCTACCTCCTGAGTCAGAGTTAGAGTTAGCTTTGGAAGGAGACTGGAGGTCAAGTGCTTGCCTGAATAAAACTTTTTTTGGCTGGGAGAACTCAAAGCCAAAACCTTATGTACCCACCTCATTGCCACAGCTGACTTGGCTACTGATTTCTCTGCTGCTGTGAAGTCCTTTTCCAAATGCCTAATTCACGCATGGTTCTTAACTTTCATCTTGTCCTCGAGCAATTATGGTGGCTGGGCTGCCCAATAACAAAAAGAGAAAAGGAACAAGAGAGTATAAATCCTATGTCAATTCTACTTGCTCATACTGTTTCATCCACCACCAGCCCTTCTGTTCAGATTGTTTAACTGCCGATTCCATTTGATGGTCCAGCTTTCATCTTAGAATCTCCAGCCTAACTCTTATGACAGAATGTCCAGGATGACAGTCATTTTTGCAGAAGGAGGACTCTGCAGAGGAATAATCTAGGTTTTCTCTGAACCCTAAGTGGACTTCACATCTGATGTTTCTTCTCTAGAACCCTTGTAGCCTGAGGCTTCTTCAAGTGCTCAAATGAGGAAGGAGAAAAATGAAGGAATGTACTAGCCCCTGGACGAAGGGAGATGCTAAGTGTATGGTCTGGCAGTTGGAACGCCCACCAGGTATGTGGTGGGCAGAAGCTAGGTCATCAAACAAAAAGAAGAATGTAAAACAGTCTATTGCCACATCCCAGGGCAAACTGCTGATGAAATTTTAATGAACAAACTTTGATTTATTTATCACTTTGACTGTACCTTTACTATTTTACACAAAGTAGATCATACCTTATGTTTCTGTTTATGCTACCTTTTTTAACTAAAAATTTTATAAACATACTTTTAAATCACAAAATTTTCTATTAAAATATTTTTATAAGATATCATAGTATTCTCTTGTTGTACAAGACAGTTTATTAAAACTGTCCTCTATTGTTTAAAATGTTATTCTCTTCATTTTTTTGAATCAGAACTTTTTAATGTTATCCCTTGAATACTTAGATATTTCAATGTTATCCCATGAGTACTTAGAATTAACTCCTCCTAAATATCAGCATGAGCATTCATATGATTTTTTTAATGAATTTTAACTTTTTATAATAATAATACATTTAAATGATTTGAGATCAAAACTATGCAAAAATACATACTATGTCCTTTTCCCACCATTTTTATCGGTTTATTTTGTATACTTCCAACATTTTATAATACAAATACTATAAGAAAATATGAATATATGTCTCACTCTTTTTTTTTTAATAAAGGTAGCAAACCATAAATACTTTTTGTACTTAAAAAAAGATGATGTAATATATCCTGGAGCTCTCTCCACATTAGCACGTAGATAGTGTGTGTATAAATAATTTTTATAATTTATAATATATATAATTTATTTTATTTGGCACAATGTTCCTTGTATGAAAGAAACTGGTCTTCTATTGCTGGACATATGAGACTTGAACAGCATGGGGGTTAGGAGTACTGACCCCCCACACAGCTGAAGGTCTACATATAATCTTTAACTCCCCCAAATCTTAATTACATATATATTATTTTTATAACATTAATACTACTCTGATAGCTCCTAATTCTGACAAAACTCCTTTCAGAATCCAGGCATCATAAATCTCCTTATTTCATTTCTAAAATATAATAATGTCTGCATTAATTTCAGTAAGAAGTATAATAGTCTGGGCATCTCAAATGCAATTTCTTATCCTATACTTCTGAAAAAAATATATTTTAGTTGACTCCAGAGAATTCCAATTTGCTCTTTGAAAAAAGATAATATGTAAAACTATTTAATGGTCAAAAATAAACATGGGATTGTCTTTCATGATCTTCCTTAGGTAACAAAGGAGAATTAGTAAAATTTAAATATAGGCATGCTTCTGAAAACTAGATTTGCTCACTCATGTATATGCAGTCTTACTAAATATCTTATTTCATATTATATCTCTAAAAGAATTGATAAAGATTGAATAGTCTAATCTGACTTTATCCAATATTTTATAATATTTACTTTTTTCTGATTTTAATTATGAGCTTGTCAGTTAACCTTTAGTTTTGTTTATTTTGTTTTCAGTAAAACTTTTCAAATTATTTGAAAGATTGACATAACCGAACACTAATCTGTATTCTAGGTCAGTGTTTCAACCTTGGGTGCATATTAGAATTACTTGGGGAGATTTTAAAAACCCTAATAACAAGTCTACCACAGACCAATCAAATATAAATATTTGGTGTTAGAACTTAGGACATAGTATTTTTTAAAGCTCCCCGTGTAATTTCAATGTGTAGCCAAGTTTCAGCATCACTACTCTAGGGGAAGAAATAATTATAGATTTTTTTTTCCCAAGTAGAATTCTATGTGCTTTTAATTATATATGCTTTTCAGGAAGTATCCAGTTTATTTTTGTTTTATATTTAATATAAAAGGGGAAAAATTCTCAAGTAAATTATGTCGTGTGCAAAATTTTGTCTACAACTTGATATGTTGAGGACAGAAATTCATACTTTCTTCAGATTCTCAGCATGGTCCTTCTGAAGTAGAGGAGGAAACACGTTTGACTATTGGTTTCCACCTGACTTTCTTTCCATGCAAATGCAAACACATCCCTCTGAGTTGTTTCTAATATATGACCGAGTTGTGTGCATAAATTTCTCTGAGTAATGATTCTCCACTCAAACTATATCAAGCTGTGTAAATGCTGTGCCTAATTTCTATAAAGGAAACCAGCCACATGTAAAGGTGGAGAAGTTAGCTGTGATTCAAAAAACAACCTCAGAATGTGAATACAGCTGGCAGGTTTTTCTCCTTTCTAATTGAATAGCTTATTATTTTTCCTGGGTGAACTATAAAAGAAAATATCAATAGTTTGGAAAAATTTTTATCCAGCTGTGAAAGGTATTTTGATGGGCAAAAACTCTCCACTTTCCTGTTAAGTAAAGAAGAAATAGGGACTTTTTAGCAAAGAGAAATAGGTGGTTGTCTTGAGAATTTGGGGTTAGTTTGTCCCTAAATATTATTTTTTTTATATGTATACTTCTGAAAAGTTATGAAGTAGAAACATCATAGTATTTTAATTCAAAAAGATCTGACTCAGTGCCTATGGGAAAGGAAAGGTAATTATATACGAACTTTTTAGGGAGAATAAGGGCTGGATTTCTGATTCTAGATTTTATTTTCCCATATTTTTCCTACTACTGAGTAGATAAGAAATAATTATTGGATTAATTCAGTATACATAATGTTTTATTATATATTATAATAGAAAGTGGGATTTTTTCCCCCTAGATTCTTTTTGTAAATCTTGTAGGCCATTGATCTTTCCCATCTTGTGAACTGGATATTTTACCAGAAAGATTATCTAAGAGTCTAAAAGTTTGTATACTACCTTTTTTTTGAGCTATTGCTTCCTCAGTCTCTCAGAGTGACTATATTTTCATTACAAAAGAAAACATATTTACAAGGCAGCGTATTGCCTGCTCTGACAGTTAATCTTTCATTTAAAGGATATAATGTTTCTGACTTTTGGTTGAAGCCTCAAACTGATACCAATTACAGGACAACATGTACTGTTATTTTTAATGAATTACATTTGGTAATTGGGTTCTCTTTTTGCAGACTTCTTGAAGCATGCTTTCACCTTTCAAATATTTTGGCCTGCCATTAATCCAATGATTTCACCCTTTTTGTTCCCCTAGACAGGGTAATTTCATCAAAGTTTTCCCACATGGCCAAAATCTGTATTAGCTATTTGGCATGCTGTAAATTTAAAAGCCAGTAGTATTCCTCCCACTCCTTATATATACAAAAAACAGATGTAGTGATTACACTATAATGTTCCTGGTAGAGTAAATTTAGTTGTAAGAATATAGCCTTTATATGTATTAGAGAAAAGTATGTCATTCTTTCTCATTTCACTTAAATGGATGTTTAATAAAACTGCTACTTATCAAAAGAGAAACTCCAGAAGAAGACTAAATAAACGAGGTGATATTTTAAAAGTTAATGAATGAGGTACCTTGATCTATGGCCCTATTATACTCTTTTCATTGCTTTACAAAGCTCTTAAAACACAAGATGTGATATAAAAGGAGGATAAGCTAATTTAAACATTGCTTTAAAAAAAGTAGGCAGCGAAACATTTATGTTTACCAAAGAGCTGAGAATAGAAAGTCCTTTATTCTAGAAGATATTATGAAGCAAAATGTGATATGCAAATTAATATCATTTTTAATGTAATACATATTAAAATTGAACTGTTTAAAGTGAGAAAGCCTATATAAATTTCTGGTGAAATAAAATACAATAATATATTTTTAAAATTTACTTTGTTATTCAGATAGTACCACCAATATTTCTATTTAACAGAGACTGGTTTCTGTTATATCTCCATGAGCACATTTTTTAATTGAGGTGTAATTGACGTATAACATTAATTTCATGGGTACAACATAAAGATTTGAAACTTGTATATATTAGGAAATGATCATCACAATAAGTCTATATAACATCCATCACCATACATAGTTACAAAAATATTTTTTCTTGTGATGAGGAACTTTAAGATTTACTCTCTTAGCAACTTTCAAGCAGTACAGTACAGTATTATTAACTGTAGTCATTATGTTGTATATTACATCCCCTGACTTATTTATTTCATAAACATAATTTTATAATCAGTATAGATCACACTTTTTGTGACAACTTATTTTACATTGGTAATTCTGAGTTCTTTAATTTATGTTGGTAGTCTTATATGGCTGATTTTAACAAAACTTAGGGCTCTTTGTTTACAAGTAACAAAAGCCAACTTGAGTTAGCTTGAACCACAAATATATTTATTATATGGCCACTGTATTTTCTCATGCAAACTAATAACAAGAAAGTAGCTTGCTCTTTAGGAGAGATTGGAACTGGATCCTTAATGTCTGCTGAAATACTTTCTCTGTCTTCCATCTCTGCTTCTTCTTGTGCACCTATCTCATAGTTTTTCCTGTGCCAGTCTGTTGATTCCAATCCTCAGAGAAGTTGGAAGAGGGTCACTCCATAGTCATGAGTTTATATTTATTTCCAAAGACCTGGACTAAGTTAAAAAAAATTTATTTTTTAACCTCAATTTTAAATTCCTGGGAGAAAGAGTTTGATTGAGCCAGCCTGTGTCAAGTGTCTAGCTAGGTCAAATCAGCTTTGATTAGGAGAAAAAATGTCACTGATCTACCAGGGACTCACCTCTCTGGACAGTGGAGACAGTCCCAAGAGAAGAGGAACTGACGTAATATCCCAAGAAATGTTCATTACAATCCTATTAGATAAATAGTAAGTGTAAATGTAATTTAATTTTTCCATTGTGTTAAATAGATTAAGTACCAGAGAAAACCAGTTTTTAAAATATAAAACATTAAGATAGAATGTTTATTAAAAAATATTTTCTTATACTTTATTAACTACTTTATTATATCAGAAAATTTTTACATTGGTATTCTGTAACTTCATCGATTACTATTTATTTACTTATTTTCTTAAGTATGCTTATGTTAGAGAAGTGGAAAAGTAAATTTTAGATTTGAATTACTAGGTAAAACTAGTTCCAATATTAATAAAGTAATTTTTAAAAGACATTAAGTAAATTGTATAATATATGGTCACTAAATGCATTTTTTCAGGTAAAATGTTCAGAATATGAATATTGAAAAGACGAAGTAGAGATTAGTAAGTCTAAAATATTACATTATGTCCCCATGACTTATTTATTTCATAAACAAAGCG
Source organism: Pteropus vampyrus (assembly GCF_000151845.1). NCBI lineage: Eukaryota > Metazoa > Chordata > Mammalia > Chiroptera > Pteropodidae > Pteropus > Pteropus vampyrus. Next base: position 751,118 of record NW_011889354.1, on the reverse strand, counting down.
TTATAATCAGTATAGGTCATGCTTTTAGTGACAACTTATTTTACATTGGTGATTCTTTATATAGATAGATCAGTAAAGTGGTGTCAGAAGGTTGAAGTATTTTATTGAAAATAACAAAAACTATTTAGTAAAAACTCATTAAGAACCACAACCTTCTGATTCTCAACATAGTGTTACCTGTTTCTCCCACATATTAAAAACAAATTAGTAAATCTCTAATGCTGCTGCCAATGAGATGTTGCTTTGAGGAAGGAGAACCTTGAGAGTTTTAAGAAAAATTATCAGTGCAATGTTTATTCTCATGTTAAATTGAAACAATCATCTGTTTTAGTGATTCAAGAAGTTTCTGATAAGTACTGAAATTGGGAAAGATATGTAGAGTTATATTTGGTACATACTTATCAGAATTTTGGGTAGACTTCTCCTAGGGTCCATGTCCTCAGCTCGTTCACAGCTTTACCTTGCAGTACTTACCCCTTATCTGTGAATTCATTTTTTTTCAGTTTGTTACCTGCAGTCAACAGAGGTCCAAAAATATTAAACAAAAAATTCCAGAAATAAACAATTTATAAATCTTAAATTGCCTGCCATTCTGAGTAGCATGATGGATCTCTCCCCTTCCTGTGCCTTCCTATCCAGGATGTGACTCATCCCTTTGTCCAGTATCTCCTCCCTGTATACACTACGTGCTCATCAGATATTTAGTAGCAGTCTCAGTTATCAGATTGACTATTTCCAATATTGCAGTATTGCAGTGCTTGTGTTCAAGGAACTTATTTTACTTAATCATGGCCCCAAAGAGTAAGAATAGTGATGCTGGCAATTCAGATATGCCAAAGAGAACGATAAAGTGCTTCCTTTAAGTGAAAAAAGAAAATGCGAGTATAGGAATAAAAAACAATGTAAATAGGATTTGGTGCTATCCATGACTTAAGAAATCCACTGGAGGTTTTAGAATATAAACCCCATGGATAAGCAGGGACTATTGTACTTAAGAAAATTATGAGAATGCACAAATGAGTTCAGAGTGACAAAAATAGCTTTATCAGTAAAGCTAACCTAGATAACTATTTTTATGAAAAACTGATACAATAAAGAATATATTTTAAAATTTATTTTTTCAGTTGAAATGTCAAAAGTTGAATTTGTTTCTTTTCAGAAATAATTGTATTTTTTGGTATAATTTACTTATTTGTAGTTGCCTTTAACTTGGATTTTAAAGTCTTCCACTGAAGTAGGTTAATAAAGAGTGAATCCTGCAATATTTTTGCTTATGTTAATAAAGAATGTTTTCCCATTCATGTTCTTTACTTTAAGCATGAATAATCTGTGACTGTGGCAATGCTTTGAGTAACACATTGGCACTTAAGGGTTAATATTAACATGTTATGGTGACTGGTAAACTTTTTTTCTACAACTTCGGTGTTTCTTAGAAATGTGATTTTGTCAATGAAAGCCTTGGATAGAATTAGTTAATTTATACATTTATTTTTAACAACTCAAATTATCTGCATAAGAACATGTAAGTCTATTCATACACAGCTAGGAGGCTACACGTTGGAGAAAAAACATGTGATTAGGTAGTAGGATATCTAGCTCTTCATCTCCTACTACATTTCTATGTGCCATGTAATAAACTACTTTATTTTCCAGAGTTATCTATGAAATGTAAATGTTAAGGTTAAATAATATCTGAGGTTCTTTCTAGCTCTAGCAGTTCATGTTGCTATGATAAATAGCAATTGTATATATAAACATTAATCCAAATTTGCTAGATGAAGGTAAAAACTAAGACCCCATTTTCTTTTGAAAATTCAAAATAAATAATTATATATTCCATTGCCTCCTATTGTAAGCTATCTCTATTCTCTCCTTAGTGTCTTTCCTCTAGTGGAATTCCAAGAAGTCAAAAAAGATTTTACAAACCAAGCATCAGTATTGATTTCTAACATCCTAGATACTACAATGTAAGAGCTTCTCAGTACATGTTACTTTCATTTCCTTCTCATGCTCATATTCATGTTACGATCCTAGCCTTCAAGTTAAGAAGAAGAGAAAAGAGGAACATGAAACACTATTTTTAACTATGAGGAAGACCACTATTTTTAAAGAGAAAATAAAGAGCTGACTCCCAACTTCTTAGAACAGAGATGATCTCTTCCTGCTACCCCCATTCCTGCCCTTAACATCTTAAGATTTGTTTTTTATGAATGAGTGCATGAGGAAGAAACTTACACTGTATGGCGTTTTCAGATTTAGCAATGAAAAATAAGGCAAGAATGCAATATTGGAACGAACACTCAGTGCTTAGGAGATGGGAATTCCAGATGTGGTGCCGTCTATGTATATTAACTTTCCAGTGACGTTCATTAAACCCTTTTATTTCCCTTGCTTTTCTTTCAGCATCTGTAAATGGAGGCATCTGAGCCAAGGTTACTCTAAGCTCACTTTTAACTATAACAAATCGCTTTCAGGGTATATATTTGTTATATATTCATAATATAAACAGATTTTTTTTCTGCATGTGGTTATCAAGTTTTTAATCCCCAAAGTAGTTTTTCTACCATTTTATCCATTATTATGTGGAATATGCTCAGGGGATGCAAATAATTTTAATGTTTTTAAAGCAAATGTTTCAAATGCAAATCATTCAACTACTTGTTTAAATAAACTATAGAGAAAAATATAAAGTTCAGACATTTTCCCTCTCCTGTGTTATTTTCTATCTTTTTTAAAGCATTATAAGTAAGACTTGGTTTTAAGATTACCTACCAAGTAAGTAACTACTAACAGAGGAATTATTAACAGAGGAACATCGTATTTTCAAATAAAACAAACAAAAACAAAACAAGTAAACTCTTCATAAGACATTAGTTGCAATAATAATTCATAATAAGTGAAAAGGCAAACAGGAATTATTTTCACAAGGATGATAAGTAAGCCAAGGTTTTGCTCTTTTATAATCTCAATTAAGCTGTAACATATACTCATGTGAAAAGATAGTCCTGAATGTCCTATGGGCACAAAAGAGGGTGGACCTACTTAGTTTATTTCTAAATTGTCAGCTCTTTTTTTTCTACTCTTTCAGTAAAATAAACTGTTTTGATGAATAAGAGGGTTAAGAAAAGGCCTGAATGAGTCACTCCAATTTGTTTCCACATTCTGAACAGTCAATAAAGGAATTTATTGCCTCATTAGGCATTTTGAGTAGATTTCTGGAAACCTGGGTGACGTAAGACAGAAAAGTAACCTAGTAAGATGTTTTAAAAGAGGTTGCAGCTGAATTTGTTTTTGAAATTGCAAGTTGTCTGGAATGACATAATGATTTGTTTCAAGGAACGGTGCCAGGCAATGGGCTGGTTTCAAGGAGGAAACTGTTTATTTTCAACAAGTACTAAAAAGTACTGTAAATAACTGGTACTAAAAAATATTTTAAGATGATCCTGGCAAGATGACTGGAACAGGGCGGTGGTCTCAGTAATGAGATCAAGAGTAAGCTTCTTATAAGCGAAAACAATGAAAGTTGGGCCATTGAGAGTGGGTGATGAACATATAGGCAGCAATGCACACGTATACGATGTTGCATCTCGACTTCTGCCCTCCTATACTCTTGCCCTTCATTGAGCTGATATTTAACTCTAAATTCAAATGTCAGTACTTAAAATTGGAACTCCCTCTGACCAAGGCATCTGTAACAATTCCACCTCTGATGTGGGCTTCGAAAACTCATTAGCATCAAGTGAGAGTAGGTTCTTTCCCTTGCGCATGTAATAATCTTTCAGAGTTAAAGGAAACGTCTCTTTAACTTCTTTTAAAATGACTAAAAATTAAATTAACGATAGCTTTTTTTTTTTTAACAAAAACATATAGAATTCACTTCAAAATATAAACAACCCAGGAGGCAAAAACTCATAGGACAGATGATTTATTAATAAGTAGAACACAATGACTTGCTTGCTCAAAGTAACTTTTTTCCCCGTACATTTTGCAGATAAACATATTAATCATGATCAGTCTGCACGATATCAAAAGACAACTTGATAAATTAATCACAACTAACCACAAAGCAAGGAAGTTTCAGGAAATTTTTCAGTTACAAGTGGAAATATTTGTTTTTCATAGTGAAAAAAATATGTGTATGTGTGTACGTATGTGTATGTAATATATATATATGTGTGTATGCGTACACATGCATTATAGGGTATAGTATACTATATACTATACATACGTACATTTTATATGTGTGTGTGTGTGTGTGTGTGTGTATATATATATATATATAACATTCTATTTAACAGATTTAAGTTTCCATAAATTTGGAGAATAATGAAATAGAAGGAAAAATAAAGGTTTCATCTGAAGTCTCTTCTTGTTAGTCAAAGACAAATTTCTCAGCACTGTTTCACATTCTTATTATAAAAGACTCCAATTTTAGGAGTGATCTTAAGATGTAAAAAGAAGGAAATATTTTCTCTAGCATCAAATCTCTTAATTCTCCCAATTGACTACAATTTGCTACCAGTATTCTGTTGAATATCTAGAGAGAAAGTTGAAAGAGTAAAAAATACGTGGTGACAGGATACCAAGGGGAAGACATTGGGAGAAGAGACCTGAGTTCATACTCCATCTTTGCTAATCTCTGGACAGTTTCCTCATCTGTAAAATATGAGGCCTGGACTGGATGACTTTCAATTGCTCTAACATTTTAAAGATCTCTGAGTCTAACTTGGTGGTCTGGAGGAGATTAAAATCCATTTAAAACTTGAAGGAAGGAATTAAAAGCAGCAAAATGGTGCCATTCCTCATTACTCCCTTTCTAATTAACATTATAAAAGTTGCAGATCTGAGACCTGCCAAATTTAAAGGTCTCTATTTTACATATATATTCTTCTACATCCAATTATTTCTTCCTAATAAAATATAAGATCAGTTATTTTTTAATGATTATTTGTTGACAATGATGTCCATTGAAGTTCTCTTGAGTCATTTAATTCAACAAATGTTTAATTAATTGCTACTCTGTGTTGGGCAATGAGTAAAGCAATAGAAAATACCACCACCACCAACAACAACCCCCTCCCCCAAAATGACAAAATGACATAGTCTTTGGTTTAAGGAGCTCAGAATGTGCCTGGTTGTTATTCAGCAGATATTTATTCAATGGTTGAATAAACATATTGAAGGAGAAAAACTGAGAGTATAACATAAATATATACATATATATTTACATATAATACATGTATATTTATATAGAGGAATAGAAAAAGTTTTGTTTAGAGGAATCATGGCAATTTTTAGAAAATAATTGACATTTGAGCTGAGTAGACATTCCAGCAACAAATAAGATTTCAAAAGCAGATTTTTAAAAAGAGATGTCATACCAGTTTATGGAATGTTTGGGATTTTTGAACATAGGTTGAGTGGAGTGGTGATAAGTTATAGGAAGTGAAGATGGAAAGGTGGATGGGGTAATATTGCCAAGACTTTTTTAATGACAGGCTAAGTAGTTTACACTTTAAACTATGAATAGTTAAAAATGTATACTATAAATAAAAGACAGAATTTTGTTTATAAGAAAAGGAGTGAGATAACCAGGTTCGTTTTTGTGACTTCTGATTCTTTAGTGTGCCCAGAGGACCTTGATTAAAGCTTTTAAGAGCTTTTCTAACTTTTTCACCCATCCACCAGCAACCAAATGAAGTCTGTCTTTACCTTCTAATGTAATTTGCTTTTCGTAAGTCATTTATGACGTTTAAACTACAGCATTGAACACATTGAGTAGACCTTTTCAAATTATACATCTCCCTTCAACATTCTAGAGATTCTGATATGTCTTCTGTCTCCTCTAGCTCCTTCTCCCCCTATTTTTTAGTCTTGCAAATGTACCACATGGACCTAGGGTTAATACAAACCCTAAAGGTGTAGAACTATAACCAGTTGCAAAACTAACATATAGGCTATGAGACAACAATAGGAGTGTCATACACTAAAAACAGAAAACACCATTACCTTAAGTAGGGCAAAACTGTGAAAGGAAAGGTGAATAAATAAAATACATGTCTGGAGGCCCTCTTTATACTGCATCACTCTCCAGCTAGAAAAATGTTGCAGGTAAATAAAATATGTTCTTACTGAATAATAAGTATAATGTATACAATTTATTGTTATTACTAAGAGTTTTTATTGTATCTGAAGAATTCCACAGAGGGCCATTAAAAATCCATTACGGTGTTTTTAGTAAGTGATCTGCTCTGCTTCCCAAACAGTGGTCATTTTATGCAGTATTAGACATAATACGCATTTCCATTTCATGCCTGGTCTAAATTCTGCATGCTTACACATAATTACTTGAGAGAGCTTTTGTTCCCTTTTTGGCCATTACTTAAAAGCACGATATAATTTATTTGACCAAAATAAAGTGATGCTTTTTAAGAAAAGTTCTCTTATGTAAAAGTTCAATTTAAAGTTAAATAAAGGATAAGTTTTTATTTGCAATGATTGAAGGAAACATTTCCGATAGGGAAGGCTTCATAGTTGGAATATGAATAATTGAGTTTAATAAGAACTTCACTACTTATCTCTGAAGAAATGAGTTTCTTTGCCCTGCTCAGGAGGTTTTATTGGCTTCCCAAGATGTCTCCACAATTCCACTTGGAATTCATGGTCCAGGGCTCAACCTACATTTTTACCTCTTTTATATATAATAATTTTTTTTCCACATAAATCCTTCCTTGCATCCAAACTCATCTTTCCAATTACATGTATTCTACTACATAATTTTTTCATATTTACTTATGCTTTTACTTTCACGTAAATATCATTTACTTTCTCCAAATACCTTTTCTACTGCTCCAATTTTTTACTTTCTCCAAACACCTTTTATACTGCTCATTTTTTTCCGGTCCTAAAGATCCATTAAAATTCTCCCTCTTCTATATAACTTTTTCTGGATATAGCAGTCTTTGTCTTTCAAATAAGAGAATACATTTGCTATCTCGAACTGATACATCCATGGGTAGAGCAGAAAGGGAATATACACCTGGTTAATGACATAGTTTTCCATGGATTTTGCTAGGTGTTCCATATTATACGCCTCATTTAATTCACACAGCAACTAGGGAATAAGGGACTACCATGCTTGTTGTACAGGTGAAGAAACTGGGCCTGGCGAATTTTAGTTCCTTTCCCAAGGTCCCTCTGATAGAAAGCAACTGAGCATAGATTCAAACTTTTCTTTTGCACTAAAAGCTGCGTTTTTTGCACTTAGGTTTCTATCCTTGTATGTTTGTCTATTTCAATTTCCTACCTTTCTAACAGCGAGGACTCTATGAGAATATTTATTCTTTTTGGTAGTTTTCACATAGCTGACAAAATAATGGGCCTCAAGTCTGCATTTAATTCCTGTGTAACTCAGAAGCAATGATGTCCTTTACAAAGTTTTTCTATTTTTACTCAATTAAAATGATGTAATCATAATTGAAAATGGTACATTTTTCCCTGTAAACAAAAGAAAAAAATATTTATGTGAATAATAAAGGCACTTTCAGAATATCTAGCTATATTTTCAAGTTGATCATGAACATAAAAGACTTTCTTATGTTTTTCAACTTTAATTTTTATTTTATGTATTCTATTCTATGCATAGTTGATAATATTTCTTAGCTTATACATCTTTGTGTTCTAAAGGCTAAGACCCATTTTTCTCAGACCATCTGAATCTTCATTAGGAAAAAATAACCTTCAAAAAAGTACATGTAATGTAAACTAAACTTAGACATGGTTAAGGAAGTCAACGTTTAATACATTATCATGGATATGGTATCATTTCAAAAGCAATCCAGTTTTTTAAAAATTTAAATGACATAACATCTGGATATAAATTCCAGACCCAGACTCTTCCTGTTTAGAGGGAGCAAATTACAAAGGGAGTCCTTACTAAACCCATAAATATCAAGATAACTTGCAGAATTACTGACAAGCAACTCAGAAGCTGTTCTGTAAATATTGTCCCTCTATTGTTCCTCATCTTATTCTAAGCCAAACTTCTAAATCACTGAGAAAAAAAGCTTCAGATGATTGGATCATATTTCTTCATAAGGTCATCATAAATCTTTTTTTTAATGCATTATGAGACAAGCAGGAGCATTCCAATATTATTTATGCTACATGAAAAAAATTATGCTCGTTCTTTTGTCAACCATTACATATTAATTGCATAAGATTAAGGGAAGCGCTGTAGAAAATTAAAATGGAAAATAGAAGGCCTGGTTCTTGGTCTCAGGAGATTTGCAGTGTAACAAAGGAGACAAGGCATTTACTTAAACAAACAGATACACACACATAACATCTCAAGAAAGAATTAGATAACTGCTGAGGGGGCACAGATGAGTTCAGCAGAGACTGTCATGGTGTAGGATGGTTGAAGAAATTGTTACCAAGGAGGTGCAATTTGAGAGGAATCTTCAAAGAAGGCAGGAAACTATTAAGTGGAAAACAGGTAATGCAACAATTCTGATGGTAAGAAAATTGAAAATCAAGTTGCAGAGGTGGCTTAGGCAAGATGTGTTTGAAGGAAACATCGAAATGACTAAAATGGAAGCTTTGTTCAAAACCAAAATCATTTATTTTTATTTATCTTTTTCTTACATTGCATCTCTCAGTGGACCACTGTTTTTGGCTAGTATAAATTACCATGTTTTAATATATTTGCACTTTTAACATTTGCACTTTTACCAGTTCTAAGACAGAAGCTTTGAATTCTTGGACATAAGTGACCCATTTCTTTGAGCTTCTGACCACTCAAAAGGATCCATTGATCTTACCTGCTAGATGGTTGATCATTTTGCTCATTATGAAACATCCTATCAAGCTATGTCCTAATAGCATCAAAACCTTTAGCTTCTTGAGAAGCAAAACCAGAAGTGTTATGGTTCACTTCTACACATTCTCCAGCTGTGTGCCTGAACAGCTTGATTTCTCATCTACTTCATGGTGAAAGAGAAATAGTCTCAGATTTTTTTTTTTTTTTTTTTTACTTTGAGCTAGGAAGATTTTGACCTACCTTTTTATTGGTCATTTTTCTGAAAGTCTTGGAATATTTGACCATTCGAAATCACTTTTCTGAGAACCAGCACATCCTGAAACTAATCTGAGCCCCCTCCTTTCATTATCAATAAGGATCACCTTTAGAGGAGTTGAAGAAGAGATTAGATTGAAACAAGAATCTGTCAGGTTCCCCGTGCATGTTTTTAATTCACACTCCCACGTGACTACATCCAACAGAGGTGACCTGAATTTTCGGCTTTGATGTTGCATACCATGAATTCCCACAGCAGTTCAGGAACAAAGAGGGCATTTTAAAGCTTTTTTTTCCTAACATTGCCTTAGCAGATACTGACTGATTGTGTCCCAGGAAGAAACATGCTCTCGATTTTAGAATCATAAACCTCGGTAGCACCAAGTTGCTTGTGAAATGATATTGTGACTTTGATTTCTCTTGGGTGGTCAAAACACAGCATGTGTGATATTTTTACAAACTGTGGTTCACAAAGCACATAGTTCTAGAGCTTTTTGTTTTCATTATGTTCGTGTCAATGGAAACAGTTGTGTTTCCTGATGTCTTACTGAGATGGCCTTTTTGGTCATTTTAGGCTACTTTCCCAAGGATACTGCATGTTGCCTGACCCTTATTCCTCAGGAAGTAAGTAGGACTTGAACTGACCTGTTGTAGATAATGTACTTTCTCTAAGAATGGCAGAAGGAAAAACATCAGACTAGGATGCTCTCCAGAAATAATAATGGAGAACCTCATCCTGTTTTGTAAACTCTTTGTACTTTGCTCTCTGCATGTTATGTGGGAATATGACTTTTAAAGGCTCATTATACTCTGAAAGATATTATTTTGCATTAAATTTTTTTTAGTGTTAAGGAATGTAAACAAGATCTCATTATTAGCAAGTTTATAAAATTGGCACTACTATACTTACAGGAAATTTTTGAATTAGTGCTAATTCTTAATAAACAAGTCATGTCTTCTCTCCAGTAGTTTTATTTAAACTGCCCACAGTGGAATGAAGATGGGAATGAATTAAAAAAACCTAACAAGTGCTTTATTTGAAAAAATACAGTATTCTAGAAATCAGGTAAAAATAATACAGACAACTTTAAGAATGCATATTCCTTTTATTTAAAAAAAACTATGTTCTTTATCAAGTTTGCTTTACAGATTCCTTTAAGAAGCTATATTTACTATCAAATTTAATATATATTTTGTTTACAAACATTGCATTATATCTAACATTTCATCTCTCTATGAAGAACAGAATGTTTTACTAAAGCATATATTTATGCATTAATTTATTGATTTAATGAAGTTATATTAGTAATATAATCTACTTTTGTGAAAATATTTTAAAGAAAAAAGAAGATAGGACATATGTTGACTTGATTTGACTTGTCACAATTCTAAACAAAGAAAAGAAGATTAAGTTAAATAAGTTTAATGTTTTATTAAAAATAACTTTCATTTTTACCAAATAAATATATGCACACACATTTAAAATGCAAATAAGTTTAAATGTTAAAATGTAAAGAAATAAACCCTTTGGCACCAGTACAGGAGAGGAACCACTTTCAACTTCTTTAATTTTTATTTTACTTCTGTATTTTTAAAGAATGTACGAAGGGCTGTCTCATGATTCTTGAACTTTGATCCTATTGATTGACCTTTTATTGCTACACATGAAGGTTTAAACTTCCTTAAAACTCCAAAATTCTTTAATTCTTCCATTAAAGCTGTATCTCCCCATTTTAATTTAAATCTATATCTGGGTTTTTAATTATAAGACTATACAAATAGTGGTTACTGCTAAGCTTGGTAATATGGTATAATTATATACTCTTTATTGTAGTTTTTTTCTTTAATTAATAAGTGCTTCATATGTTTTCTTTTTTGCCCAGTTCTTCCTCCTCCCCTGGCCACATCTCCCTTCCTCATTCCGTCCCTCCCTCTTTCCCTCCCTCCCTGTCTTCTTTTCTGTTTTTACTAAGTCTTACCCAATGCTCCAAAATCTTTATAAAATGCTTCTCTATTCAACTTTCTACAGTCAAGTTAATGAAATAACCTAGCATATTTTTTTTTTCTATTTTTGTTCTTTTTTTTTCCCCCTTGAAAAAATCCCTTGCTGAAACCCTCTCTTTTACTTTTATCTTGCTGGTTGCTCTCTAAAGCATCTTATAAAAAGATGTAATTGAGGTACTTTTTGGCTGTCTTGAAAATCTATTCTTTCATTTTATGATGTTGTAGCCTCTTCTTTCTAGAAATTATGTCCTTGTTTTACTTGGTTTTCTCTCTCTCTCTTTTTTCCTGGAGTTCATGTTCTGGTGTCATTTTGAGAAGGGTTCTATAGTTTATAAATACTTTACAGACTTACATGTTGAGAAATGTTGTTATTCTACTTGAAACTTGATTGAACCTTTGGCTGGGAATAGAATTATAGATTATAAATAATTTTCACTCATAATTTTTAAAGCATTTTTCCATTACTTCCAATTTCTAATGTTGTCGAGAAGACTAGTGTCATTTTGATCCTGATTTGTTGTATATCTGCTTTTCTCACAAATAAGCTTTTGAGATCTTTTTATTTACGGTGTTATACCTAAATATGTCTTAGTGTAGTTCTTTCTTCGTCCCATCCTGGGACACTTGATAGATCTGTTCAATCTGGAAACTCATGAGAAATTTCCTTGTATTATATCCTTAGTAATTTTTTTTAACTAGCATTTTCTCTAATTTCCATTTCTCGAATTATCATTTGTGGAGTGCTGGATTATCTCCATTGATCATCTTCTTTGAAAAAGTCTTTTCTCTGCTTTACTTATGTGTTTATCTTTTTCAGTTTACCCTTTATTATCTTTTATCACTCACTAGTTTTTAGATTTGGTGTTCATATATTAAATTTATAGATATCCTTTTTATTCTCCACTTGTTTCTCTCTCCCCTCTTATCTGTTTTTACTGTGTTCTGTCTTATTTCACCAAGGCAATATATCCTCTCATATTTGAGGACATTATTACTATTTCTTTGAAATTTTATTCTGCTCACTCATATTCTCTATTTCTCTGAGTTTCTTCATTTTTAAAATTTACTTTATTTTCTGTTATTTTTTTTCTTGATGATTTCCAATGATGATCCTTTACTTTCCAATCATATTTTTTAAAGAGGCACTAAAAACCTAATTAGAATTTCTGTATGCCCGAGTGATGCTTGTCAGTAGGTAGGCTTCACTTTTGATCCACTGGCTGGGCAATTGGCTTTTTTTTGGTGGGTACAACATATTAACATCTGTTTCTGAAGATTTTTCTCTGCAGTAGTTACTCAATAGAAGAATTCTGAAATTTTTATTAGGGGATATAAACATTCTGGAGCTTAGCTAGGGAAGGTAGGGGTATTATAATTTTCCATGTACATAGACTTTCACATAACCTTTTAATTTTTTGTACCATGTACCAATGTTAGGTAGCTAGTCAGACATGAGTGACAAGGAGGAACAAAGGAATAGGGACCTAGCCTAAAGACCACGCAAACAACACCCCAATGGTAGTAGATTCTGGATGCATACATGCACACTAGGCAAAGTTATATAGCAGCCAGGTGTCAATCAGAATGACCTCACTTGCCAATTACCTAGGAATGCCTTTGGAACCACCCATCATGGCCCAAATATAAGGTAGACACTCCCACTTCTGGGTCCTTTTGCTCTTCTGGACTTCCCTCCCTTTTGTCCTTCTGGGCTCTCTCTCTTTTTGGTGGCCTTTTGTAGCAGTTTTGGCCCTTTTCTGTTGGTTACAGCGCTGGGAACCATATGCCTCCTTGGGGCATACTATGTCTTTCTCCATGGGCCTCCTTAGGGTATTCTTTGTCTTTCTAAAATATATTTTTAATAAAACTATTAAATCTCAATGACCTGTGATTTTTCACTGCTGTCATTTGAGGAAGAACCAAGGAAAAATGCTAATTACATGTCTGCACTGTTGTTATCTCTCTCCCGACCCCCTACCCTTAGGGTGATACTGAACTCTGATCTGCCCCAACGGTGACACCTATGTTTCCTTTTGTCTTATAGATTGGGGTCATTCTGGTTCATTCTCTCCAGATATCATTTCTTTCCTTTAGAGGTGAGAAGAATTAGTCCCTTGACTCTTTTATAGTGGATGTGTGATCATAGATATGTGTATAACTGCTCCTTTTATAGTCTTTCAAACACTCTCTCTGTTTTCAACTCTGGGCTTCAATCCTACCTTTGACAATACCTGGATGTTCCAATGTCTGAGCTTTTCTTGAATATTACCATGTGGTTGTGCTTATTTATTTAATTAGTATTTCCTATTTATATTTAGTTTGTTTCCTACTACTCTGTTAAGTAAAATGCCACTAATATACCCACTTTTTGCCTTTATACATTATGTGTTAGAGTTATAAAATTCTTCTGGTTTTAGAAAATATTTGGTTTTGTATGGTAAGCATATATAGGCTTCCCAAAATATGTCCACATCCTCAATCCCAAAATCTGTGACTGTTAACTTATTTGGAAAAAGGATCTTTGCAGATGTATGTATGTATGTATGTATGTATGTATGTATGTATGTATTTATATTTTTTAGAAGGTAGCTCAGTCTATGTTTTATTTTTATTTGTTTTTATTTTTTAATAAATGTATTGAGTGACATTGATTAATAAAATTATATAGGTTTCAAGTTTACGATTCAATAATAGGTCGTATGTATATTGAATTGTGCATTCACCACCCAAAGTTAAATCTCCTTCTGTCCATATGCAGATGTAATTAAATTAAGGATTTTAAGATGAGGAGATTACCCTAGATTATCCAGGTGGGCCCTATGTACCATCAGAAGCGTCCTTATAAGAGAGAGGCAAAGGGAGATAAGACACATACACACAGAGGAGACAGTGATATGAAGATGAAGGCAGAGACTGAATGATGTGGCTACAAGCCAGGGAATGCCAAGAAATACAAAGGCTACCAGAAGCTAGAAGAATCACGAAACAGATTCTTCTGCAGAGCCCTTAGGGAGTGCGGCCCTGCCAAAAAGCTTGATTTTACCCCAGTGAAACTAATGTTGAACTTCTGGCCACAGAACTGTAAGAAAATAAACTTTTGTTGTTTTAAGACATTAAGTTTGGAGGAATTTGTTATATGAGGCACAGAAAACAAACACAGTTTATATTTGAGTTTCTTTTTCTCCTTCATGCTCTGTGATAATTTTTAAAAGGTAAAAGAGGTAGAAAGATATCTATTTCACCTTCTTGAAACTTGAATCCTTTAATTCTTCAACTTAGGATGGTTTTATTTCTTACAATTTTATCTTTAGAACAAGGAGTATGTCCACTTCAGGAAGTATTGGAGCTTTCCCAGATACAGAATTTTATCAGTATATTTATTTATTCTTCTTCTCTTCTTATATAATATCTTCTGTCAAATATATGTTGCCTCTTTCCCTCCCTTGCTTTTCTTTTCCTTTCCTTTTTCAATAATCTATTGATTATCTACTTAATGTTAGGCACTGTGGTTAGCTTTGGAAGTATAGAAACTAATAAAGCAGTTTTATTGCCCTCCACGATCGCACCATCTATTGGCATAGAAAAGGAACACAAATAACATTTGTTTACTATAAGACAAAAAACCAAAAACAGAAATAGACGATAACAACTAAAATATGTACTAAATTAAATGTACAAGCAAAATGCTATGGTCTCACGAAACATATATTGAATAGCTCTATTTGACAGAGACTGAGAGGATTTATGAAGTAGTACTTGATCAGGGTCTTAGGGGATGAATTTCTGTTTTATGAAGAAATAAATAGGGAAAAGTCATTTTATGAAAAGGAACTGCTTCTACAGAAGGCACACACACATTAAAGAACATGGATTGCTTTGGTATGGCAAGATATTTAATATGCCTGGAGCATAGATTAACAGTGAGAGAGTACAGGGTCATGAGACTATAAAGGTTTGAGTCAGCTTATGATGAATGTTTTTTGCTGTTAAAGAGTTTAGATTTTTATTATTTTTGAAATGGGAAAAATGAGCTTTAAGTAGGAAATGACATGGTCCATTAGCAAGAAAACTGGCAGCATTTTGATTATTTAACTGATGAAGAGAAGCTGGGAGGTCACTTATGGGTCTCTTGTAAGAGACCAGGTGAGCAGTAGCTGACAATGACATGATTCAAAGCAGAGGTAATGAGACAAAGATAAGAGAATGGAATGAAGAGATAATTAATTATGAAACAAAATCGACAGTGTGATGGAATTTCTACCACTGAGTGTGGAAGTGCAAAGTGCAAGATTACAATTGTATACTGGGGAGAGGGATCCAACTGGGTTGGGGCAGGTGCAGAGAAGAGAACCTAAGCTGAGTCTTAAAAGAGAAAAGAAATAAGTTATTCAAAAAAGAAAAGGAGTAGGGGAACAGACTGTGGCAGCAAAGCTCTCCAAACACCAGAAACGATCTGAGAAAAAGTATGTATGTGAGAAACACAGTGACTGCTAGATCTGCTCTAAGTGACATGTAATTGCTGGTGTAGAAAGTCTAGTGGGATGTGAGGTATGAAGGATTCAGTAAATGAAAACCTCTGGTTAACTTCCCTTTCTTTCTTTAAATGTTTATTTTTACATTTCTACCATTCTTTATGCCTGGAACAGTCTTTTGTCCACTGTCAGGAATGCCATCCCACTATCATGTTCCTTGGAGAAATTTGTATAAATTTGCTTTCAATTAAAAATTATATCCAACTCTTTTATCCATTTGTAATACATCATTTATTTATTCAACACATATTTCGCCAGTATAAAGAAACAGCCAAGACACTCTATGGTTTCCATTAGAATTCAAGCACAATAATGGGTTCTCTGTTTTTACAAGTGTTAAAAAGACAATATCTCATTACAAGTCTTCATAATTCTTGCACATACAAGTATCCTGCAACATTTGACTATTTCTTCTTGAGCTTTGTTTTCTGAGAGGAAAAGGAATAAGAAAAGAATGAACTTTGTAAAGGATAATCTGTATAATATATCCCAAAGTGCTTTTGCTCAGATATTTACATAACTTTTTGAGCATGTGCCATTGTTAGAATCAATTTCCTATCCTTAAAAGCTTCAAAGTTAATTAACTAAGAATGGGGACAAAATGACAAACAGGGCAACAATTTCTCAATCTAATTAAATAACAGTTAGGTTCTGAAAAACAGTTCTTCATTGAAAATTTTAGAAATGGAATCACAGAAATTTATCTGCCTTTGTGTTCAATAGACCATAATACCTTCTTCTAATTGGAGTTTTAGGTCCTGTCACTGGGATATAGACTCAAAGAGCTCTGGACAGTAATAATTTGCCTAAAATTAATTCTTTAAGATTATCTAATTCAATAGTCTAAATTTTAATAACAGCATGAGCAAACAGAGTTTGGGGTACAGTATAAAAAAAGTTTTAGAACCAATGGGTTTCAGAATAGTAACATGAATTCCACAGTCTCGATCCTGGCAGGCTTGTCTTTCTTGGCAATACCGTCTGACCCTGAATTTTTTCTGGATGATTCCACATATCCTAATCTAAAGCCTGATAACCATTGTAAAGGGTAAAAATAATCTTCATGTGTACTGTATTTTATTTTTGTAAAAGTTTCCAGACACAGTATTTAACCTACATTAGAATTGGTGTCTAGAACCAAGAATTAGAATTCTGGAACCAAAGAAGGCTAAAGGGAAAGACAGCTTTTGGTAGACTGGTCTTTCCATACTCCTCAAGCTATATTATTCTTCAATACCTGCTCTGAAAAACCTTGGCTTATCTCAGAGAAATTCCTCCATAAGTTCCAAATAAGAACGTTGGCTTGTCTGGACTCTGCCACCCTAAGTGAGCCTTAATGTCCCAGAGCACGTTTGCCTAATGCCTCTAATTTTTTTTTCCCTTGATCAAACTTATTACCAAGCTATCTCCCCAGGTCTGTGTCTGGGATCCAGGCAGATCTAGCTTCCAACAGCTAGAACAGTGATTTGACTGGAAGGAATCTGTTGATGATGTAGGTGCATGGGGACTGCTCAGTATCCCATGAATGATCAAAGACAATCTAGATTTAAAGACCCCAGGTTAGCCGTGGCCTCACAGAAGATCCTTCCCTGAGAAACTCAAAACTTGCTCCTGTACAATTTCCCATAGGGTCATACTTCAGTATTTACATTTCACTACGCAAGACATACGACCCAGTCCCATTTGTCCCATTTTGTGGTTTTTCTCCATTCCCGTGTAATTTGTGAATTCTTTATTTTCTTTGATCTGAATCAAAATTATACTTACCAACCACTCTAACTTTTCCAACCGCATCTGCCATCATCTCCAGTCTAATTAGGCTACTTTCTACATTCTTTTCTATAAAGTCTCTACTTATATAAATATAGCAACACATGTCAGAATCATTTACACATATGCATTTCATATTACCTCTTCAGAAGCCATGCTTTCTCCCCTTCTTAGCTCCCATTCTAATTTTTTTCAGATTATTCTAGTTCATATCTTTCATGCTCTCTCAGTCTTTTGCTTTGTTTTTAAAAATTGAATGTATTGGGTGATATTGGTTAATAAAATTATATAGGTTTTAACTTTACAATTTTATAATATATCATCCATATATTGCATTGTGTGTTCATCACCCAAAGTCAAATCTCCTTCTGCACCATATATTTGACCCTCTTTATCCTTATTATCTCTCCTCTCCCTGCTTTTCCTCTGGTAATCACTAAACTGTTGTCTGTTTCTATGACTTTTTTTTTTTTTATCTTGTTCATTTATTGTTTTCAGTTTTATATCACACGTATGAGTGAAATCATAGGGTTCTCAACTGTTTCTGTCTGACTTCTTTCACTTAGCATAATTATCTCAAGACCCACCCATGTTGTCAAAAATGGCAGTATTTCATCTTTTCTTATGACTGAGTAATATTCCATTATATATGTATATGTACCACATATTCTTATCCAGTCTTCTCTCAAAGGGCACTTTGGTTGTCTTCCTGTCTTGGCCACCATGAATAATGCTGCAATGAACATAGGGGTGCATATATTTTTATGGATAAATGTTTTTAAATTTGGGGGGTAGATACCCAGAAGAGGGATTACTAGGTCATATGGTAATTCTACTCTTAATCTTTTGTGCAACCTCCATACTGTTTTTCCTAGTGGATGTACCAATTTACATTTCCACCAGCGGTATATGATGGTTCCTCTTTCCCCACAACCTCTCCAACACTTGTTATTACTTGTCCTGCTGATGATAGCCATTCTAACAGGTGTGAGGTGCTATTTTATTGTGGTTTTGATTTGCATTTCCCTAATAGCTAGTGAAGTTGAGCATCTTTTTATATATCTGTTGGCTGTTTGTACATCTTTTTGGGAGAAATGTTTGTTCGGGTCCTCTGCCCACTTTTTAATAGAATTGTTTAATTTTGTTGAGTTTTTTATATATTTTGGAGATTAGTCCTTTATCAGAGGTATTGTTTGTGAATATCTTCTCCCATTCGGTTGGCTGCCTCTTTGTTTTGTTGATGGTTTCTTTTGCTGTGCAGAAGCTTTTTAGTTTGATATAGTCCTATTCATTTATTTTTGCCTTTGCTTCCCTTGCCTTTGAGGTCAATTTCATAAAATCTTCTCTAAATCAATGGTCCTTGAGTTTAATATCTATATTTTCTTCTATGCAATTTATTGTTTCAGGTCTTAGTTTAGGGCTTTGATCCATTTTGAGTTAATTTTGGTATATGGTGACACATAGCAGTCTAATTTCATTCTTTTGCATGTGGCTCTTCCTCCTTTTTTCTTTCTATTTCTCATCTCCATATTTTACTCTTTTTTGTTTTATTGTTTTTTGTTGTTGTTGTTGTTTGCTTTAATGAAGTCTTTAAATGAAAGCACTCAGATTGTATTTTTTAAATATTTTTTTGAAACACAAAAGTTGTCAAACTGGATGCTTTTCTCTTGTCTCTCAGCATGACATTTTGCCTTTATATTCCAATACTTTGCTCAGCTTTAATTTTTCATTAATGACTCATTTGAATAGAGTTTTCTATGGTTTCTTTTTCTTTCTCCTCTCTCTTCCCTTCTTTCTTTCCTTCCTTCTATTTTTTTTAAACAACCACACTCAACTCCTTACTTGCTCACCATTTTTCTACACACATCCTAAACTACAGTAAGATAATTTCTTGCTTTTCTGCTGCTGCCTCAATCCTCTGGGACCCACACAGACAGGGAGGGTCTCAGACATGAGTTATTTTAGATAGTCCAAGGAGATTTAATTAAGGGTCAAAGTAGTAGATGTGTGGAAGTGCATTTGTCATTGAATGAAAGAGATGACTCTTGCCATATGCTCTCAAAGGAGAAAACAAAGGCTATATACATACATGACCATGATTTTATACATACTTTTAATTTTTTCTTATAGCTCTAAATAACATAACAGAAGTAGTGAAATGGAAGGGAAGGGGAAATTTTTCATTAACTATAAGAGAATCATTCCACATACTGACTGACTAGATTTGAGAGAGTAAATAATCCAAAATAAGTTGAAAGCTTCAAAATTTGTGATAAAGCAAATGCTGGAATTTATAACACATGAAAGTTAATAATGTTTACTTCTCCTTTTGTTTAATTAATGTTTTTTCTTTTATAAAAGAAATACAGTTAAATTATAAATATGTTTTTAAAAATTCAAAAGCAAAAACAATCTATGATTCTGCTATACAGAGATGACAGTTACTATCAATATTTTGATTCCTTTACTATATTTGAAAACATCTATTTTACAAAACTGGAATCATATAATATCTGGAGTTTGTTTTATTTCTGCTTTTTCTTACCTAAAGTTCCACATCTCATAATACTTTAAAATAATGTTTTTAAATAAAAAATAAGTAAATAAATAAAATAATGATTTTAAGTGGCTATTAATACTTTTTCATAAGAAGTGCTATACTCTTATTTTCAGTTTTAAATGGCAATTATAAACAATATTGTACAAAAATGTTGGTCTGTCTCACTGATAACTTTCTTACAAAAGAACCTTGATATAGTGTGTCTTTGATATAATATTACTGACAATTATGCTCCACTTCAGAGCCTTTTCACCGTTAGGTGCATCTCTGGAAGTTTTTTCTCATATATATTATCATGTTAGACCTACATTGAACTCAGATTATTGGTCAAATGTTATTACACCAGATAGACATTTCCCTGAGCATCTATGTAAAATATTATGTTCACCACATCCAATCATTCCTTATCTCTTTAGCTAATGCAATTTTTCTGCTTAATATTCAATACTACCTAATGTGTTGTGTTTATTTGTTTACTTATTTATTGTCTCCCTAGAATTAAAGATGAATAACAGCAGAAATTCTGTATTGTTAAATATTTTATCCCTAGTTCCTCAAACAGTGCCTGGACTATAGTGATCAATAAATATTTGTTCCATGAACAGATAAATTCAAAGGAAAAAAATTGCAAGAATTTTGATACATATAAACTAGTTGCTTTCTAGAAATCTTGTGCAAATTTATATACTCATAAGCCCAGAATAATCCACTTTGAATATTAAGTTATAAATTGTCAAACAATAAGGAAAATTTATATTATAATCTCTATGTTGCTTTAGTTTTTTTTTTTTTATTTTCCCTGTGAATTATGTGTTCCTCATTTTTATTTTTTTCATTAAGGTGTTTGTTTCTTTAAAATACTGTATAAGAGCTTGTATGTATTGTATATTGAAATTTTCACATTTGTACAGACATTCTTCTCTTTTTCATAGCATGCTTTCAAATGTCCCTAATGTTTTATAATATCTTATATTTAAAAAATTGTGTGAAACAAATAATTTAATATTTCTTCCAGAGAGCTTAACCTTAGAAGAATCTACCCTATGGTTATGGATTTCCAACTTGTCTCCTTTTAAGTCTGTCCCCATGTCACTAGTATGATTTTTCAGAATGTCATTTCTTATCTTTATTATGTTTCTTTATACACTGTACTCTCTTTGCTTTTTGAAAGTGTATTTTGTTTTGTTTTGTTTTGTTTTCTTGATATGTTTTTAGGTAATTTCCTCCATTTCATATTATAGGGGTCATAACTTTACGAATTCTATTTAAAATGCCTTTTTTCACCTATTATAATAGATAATATAATCAGTTATTGCTCTCTATTTGATAATGTTCTTTTCCAATTTTCTCCATCATATTTTATATACCCCCAGTTTTATATTTGTTTTCTATTCCCTTAACACTAAATTAGTCTAGATCAATCCAATGTCATGTTTATAGCCAGATGACATCTGTTGTTTTCTTACCGCCTACTTATTGCTGGTTAAAACCTGTTCATACTGGTTTAATTCCCTTAGTGTCACTCCAGCTGGGTGACAGGTTGGTATGCACACCTCCAAGCTAGAGAGTAGGCAACACACATGGAGTCTAACTTTGCTCCTATAGGTGGCCTCCTATGTCCAAAACCTTGTTGTTTCACCAGCATAAAAAGCTACAGCTCCTAGTATGAGCCTCTCTCCATCGTATTACTAGCTCTGCCACCACTTACATTGCTTTAACTAATTTTAAGGGGATGTGATATGTCACATGCCAGTCCCTTCTCTCCCTTCCTATTTTCAGCTACTAATACCAAACAGGAAGAGATAGTGCTGTAAGGAGACTACTCTATGTATCTCAAGTAGCAGTATCTTCTATTGATATCCAATGAAATCATGGCAATCCAGATTTTTGGTGGAATAGGTCCATGAACCTGAATGCAGTTAATCAAGAAATATTGAAATACTTTCTTAACTTTCAAATGGATAGGACAAGTCTGTCTGCATGTATAGACCATATGTTGTTTTTCTCTTACTCTAACAGCATTAGCCTTAGAAGAATGGTACAGAGATTGCCTCTATTAAGATTAGTTTTTAGGATTGTGGTTAGTTGTATTTTTCTATGTAGGCATTTTAACACAAAGTTGGCTGAGAACCACTTACTATGGAAGACAGCTAATCAGATGTCTCGGAAAACCAGAAGTTTGATAATAATATTTTTCAAGCCTTTCATTATAATTCTTCTCTTTCTCCATCCCAAAGCGACTACCTTACAAAGCACTGAGGGTGAGTAGGGAAGCGTGTAAAGATGTAGAATAGAATTAGTATGGGAAATGTCAACACCACATTATAAGTGGCTAATATCTTGTTATTATATAATGCTTAGAAATTATGTCTTTATGGCTTCATATAGAAATATTGCCTCCTATCATTTTGAATGATTTTTATATTAATTAAAATAATTTTAAATTATTTTTATATTTGTTATGTAATTTAGTTTAGAATTTCTAAATAAACATGATAGAGTTTTGATGGTAAAAATTATCTGAGCTATTGTGATTTTATTTGAATTAGATAAATTTAGCAAAAATTATCTGCAATATTTTATTTAACCTCCATGACATCTAGCATAGTAGACTTTTTCTTCATAAAATGAACATGGAAACTGAGTAGGGTAAAATTGAGAAACTATTTTCTGTAGCATCCTAGTAGTGATTTTTTTCAATGTGAGGTACCACACTTTTGCAAAGGGGATTATTTTCATAACCTGTGTAATTCAGAAATGTCTGTGGTTGTTTTAGTCAACTGGCCATAAAAAAATATATGATACCTCTGAAATCAACAAAGCTCTTTCAAATCCTGGTACATTTTTTATGTGGGTTACTAGTGACCTTTCTTCATTTACAGAAAGTCTTTGTTTTATGCATGCAGAAGCTCTGTTGCAGTAGAGGCCAGATCTTTGAGGTGTATAATTGTAGACTTTTACGGTATAAGGCCGGTGGCCTTGTTGACTCTTAGGAGTTAGTTGAGAAAAAAATAAAGCTTGTTTTTCATAACAGATGAAAATGGAACATGAAATTATAGGGCGGCATTGAATCATAGAATTTCTAAAGACCAGTTATCTCTCAAGGAGTAATTAGAATTTTTAATTTTCTACATATTTATTATGGCTAAAAAGTCCAAAGTGCTTTTGAATAATGCCTTTTTGATTTATAAAATAAGCATGATTGAATCACTAAAAGACTCCAAATTATTATTATTATTATTTAACTTATTTTTAAAATTTATTTAGAGGCAACGTCAGCCTCCTTTTTCAAGCCTGTCAATGACTCCTATCATATATTGGAAAAAGTGGACACCCCTAATTTCTGCCCTAACCCTTATGTATAACTGATTTTAACATATTTGAACTGATTTACCATATTTTCTACTACTACAGTTTTCGGAATTGATTGTAGCTACCAGATAGTATTATCTGGCCCTGTTTTTCTTACCTGTCTTATTCATTCTTGCCTTTGAGTTTGTTTGTTTTATTTAAGTCAGATGGTACCTAATTTGAAGACAATTACAATAGTCAAGTAAAGGCTAATGAGATGGAAATGCTAGGATCAGCATCCGTATGAATATTGCCATTCTTATATAGAGCTGCACCAGATGAATTTGTGACATCATCGAGTAAATAAGGTGAGAAAATATGGGTGTGGCAAATCCATCTTTGAGTGATGTTATTTGGGGTTGATGCACAATTATCTAATATCATCACTATAAAGCATGTGCTCCTTTATTGGGCTGCAGTATTCAAAAGAATAATTTGATTTGAAATAAAATTCCCTAATAAATCTGCATCACTAACTTATGAATAATGATAGTAGCTATGATTTTTAAAGTGTTTTTTGAGGAATATGCAAACTTAATGCATGGAGTTTAAATAAAGCTGTAGTTTCAAAAGATTGTTTCTCTTTAGTGTTTCCCTTATTTTCTATTATTTTAAGCTCTCATTTTTTGATAAATGTTAAAGACAGGAAGCATTTGGCTAAAGTAGAGAACAACAAATATAATTCTAATAAAAATAGCTACTAGAATAAGAGGAATCATGGCATTAAGATAGTATGTAATCTTTAATGTGTTTAAAATAACTATTCCTATCTCCTAAAGTAGTATGATTTTGGTTCCTTAAGCATAGAGAACTTTGTTTATAGTAGTTTAACCTGAAATTAGGTATAGTAAGTCAGTATTTTTTAAAATACTAAAACAAAACCTAAGAACCCCAGCCATTAAGAGACAGCTACATCTACATCTATGTGATCTATTAATTTTTCTGTCAATTCTGTATTCCTAGCTTGAAATTTAATATAAAAGTAATGCTTCACTGCTTCATTCTAAATCCTGTTTTATCCAACATGGAAAATTATATTGTTTTGGATTTCATAATAGGATAAAAAATATCTTTGACTGAATTAAATAGTTGCTCCTGCAGGAAGAAATCTGGAATTTGCCTTTGCTCTTTTTCATATCTGTAGCATATTATCAATTAAAAATATTTCTAGATTTTAATGTCTGCTTGGTTTTGGTTATCTAAGCTGTAATAAGTAGCCTTGGGACCCCTGAAGGCACACCCCACACACTTATACTGTGTGACCTCAGGTCACAAGTAATGGCTGCAAGCTAATTGATTGAGAAAGGCTTGTCTGGCGGGGCCTCTCTGCGTCCTCCCTTTACATTCCTAAGTTCTGTGAAAGAGGCACTAGCCGCTCAGCCTAGCAAGGAAGGAAAAAAGGGAGGAAGTTTCTCTGTTCTGATTATACTCGGAATTCCCTTGTAGTGAGCTTACTTCTCTCCACCCACTTCTTACCAAGAACTCCTTAACTTGATGGTGAACAATTTAAAGCCTGATCCCAGAGAGTTACTGGAAAAGTGATTTGAGTATTTATTGAACTGAAAGGACAAATTGCCTACTTTGGCGGTGGGGAGCGTATGGAAATTATATTAGAACTTCAGCAAAGTGCACAGCTGCATAATACAGAAGCCGAGACTCAGATTGACAGGCAAATAAGCCAGCTCGTGGAAGGGGCCTCTGGGTGGCAGCTCTGGGCTATTGGGTGTTGGACAACTATAGGCAAAACTGAAATGGAACAGGGGCAGAAAATAGCACACTTTTACGCTACGCAATCGTTGCTTTCGCATGGTGAGTGCAGATTTAAGATATTATTTAAAATATCCTCTATATGTTGTAAAACAAGTAATCTCTTGTGCTCTGAGGGAAATTATTGCAAGAGCGTTTCTTAGAAGTTCTAATAAGATGATTTGCTTTTGTTTCTGCTTGATTTCACATTAAACTTGGCAATGCTAACAGAGAAATACAATATTTGTATTGTCCTGGTGTCTTTTCTTAAAATTGTCCTTTTTGTTTAAGTCATGCTTCTCTTCAACCTGAATAAATATTGTTTTAGGCAAATCATGTGTGGAATAGATAATGAGGGAACAACAGTGTGACAGAATATATGTAAACATTTCATTTAGTCCTACTTTGTGTCACTTCTCCACGGCTTCATGTTTGCTGCCTTATCTCAGGAATATATAGTGCAGTCTTTATGAAAAGAGCTTTGTATGAGAATTCCTGTGAGTTAAAGGGTCAGGGCCTGTGTGTTATCTGACTCACTGGGGTGTCCTCTTATTTTTAACCTAAAAATAGGAAAAACTATGCATCTATACATATTAAAAAGTAAGTGTGTTTTGATTCAACAGTTGCCTTATCGTTTATGTGTGTTATTCCTGGCAAAGGATTGTTTAAACTTCTTTTGAGAAGCAGCGTGCAAACTTCTTTTGTTTCTTTTTGTCTTATTTGCTAACATTTCACTGTTGAAACTTTGCACAGTTTTTTTGCTTTTGTTTTTGTTTTTGTTTTTCAATTTAATTATCTTGAAACAATACTGAGTAGTTTTTCAGCGCAGATATTTCAGTGAAAATATCTCGGAAGTTAGTAGGTTTATTTTTCTGGTGAGGGGGGACCCTCAGAGTATAAATTGTGCTTAATTCCTCATTTAACCATATTTATAATCCTGTTTTAAATGTGCTGATTGTTAAAAAAAGAAAAATCAGAGCCTGCAGAGAGTATTCTTAGAAATATTATAGAAGAGACCTTTTTCAAAAACTTTAAATTCAATATTACAGTGTTTAATAAGTGCCAAAATATTATTGCTGTTGCTGACTTTGTTTAAAAAGCCGTTTTCTTAACATGGTGACTGCATTAGATGTTACCAAATGAATGAAGTGAAAATGTTTCTTCCATACTGCTGACTTGATACAATACAGTGAGGTCTGCGTTATTGTGTTTCACATTAATTTAAACTACTTTAAAGAGCTCCTCCGTAATACAAATTTTGAATAATCAATTTAAAAATAAAATTTTCTAAAGTAAGCTTCTTACATTTTGAGATTTATAGCTTCTGTTTGCTAAAATAAATTAATAAATAGAAAAAATGTCTTGGAGTAATTGTGATGCTATAAAACTTTCCAATAAAAGGAGGAAAGCTTTTAAGGAAGAATAAATGTGTTTTTGCTTATAAGGCAATTTTGAGGCATTACTTAGCCTTTTACAAAGATTTATGGAAAACTATCAACTGTTGCAAAACTAAGTAATAGCCTTGACTTTAGTATAAAAACTATGTATAAAACCGATAATTATTTTTGAGCTATTCCTATTATTTCTTTCAAGCTTCTTTCAACAATTGCAAAATGTAACTGACAAATCCTTTTCTAAGACGAGTTATGTTCATCACCTGTTACATTCATTCTTTTTTTTTTTGCCCTCGTACATATTTCATAGCTGTTTATTAGTGCTATAGGAAAGTGAAAGCCTTTTTTTTGAAAGAAAATGTTGAAGTTTTTATTTTCATGAAACTTTTGAGGTTTTTACGATTATATTCTCACCAAAATCGCCAGACTGTTTTTAATAAGGTCTTGGTTATGACCTTGAAATGAATAGTCAAGAAAAGAGATTTCAGTTGTTTGGGGTATGTCTCAGTAAGTAAAGTTAAGGTGTGGCCGAGGATTTATAAAAGCTTTTGCCAAGAGATCAGCCTTTTGAAAGTTTCTCCCTTTGATATCAAGATTGTAAAAACATGTTTACCCCTTACCTATTTTTTCCAAACCAATTGAGAGGCCAGTAATTAAAAGAATTTCATTATTTTCCTCAGTTATAGTCTTATCACAACTTAGAAAGTTACTATGCCATGGGAGGGGCCTACAAAAGAATGGGGTATCCTCTAATGGAAGCAAACAAATTGTCATAAACAAAAGAAAAAAGATCTACTGCTTAATTTTTCTAACGTTTGATCTTAACCTACTATGTTCAGTCTTTTCTATTTATCTTATTGTTTGCTGAGGTGAAGGCATCTTTTAAAAACTGAATTCAACTTCAATATTATTTTATAACCATGGTTTTAAGAAAGTATATATTGTCTTACATAAGTCTAATTTTCTACAGACATTTATGTGTCAGATTAATATGAAACAATGAAAATATGTTCATAAAATAATATAGGGTTAAGGAGGGAGGGAGGGAGGGAGGGAGAGAGAGAGAGAGAGAATGAGAGAGAGAGAGTGAGTTTACACTTATAAGCTTACAGAGAGGGTGATAGAGTGGCCTGGACATATGCTAGGGTTATGACACTCTTTGACTTACTTCCTTAATTCTCTTGGTCACTAAATTTCTCATTTTTTTCTGTACCCTAGTAGTAGTAGACATCTGTTGCCGTGAAATTATGCCTTTTCTGTTGAAGAAAAATGTCATATTGGCTGTATTCTTGTTTTAATTACATTTATGAATTTGTTTTTAAAGATGATTTATTTTATCAAAATAAGGGGCAGAATCTATAGGATGAGATTCTATTGTCTTTGACAAGTTATGGGTCCTCTAAAGGCCTTCCTAGAGGATGGCAATATGGTTTTTATTACTCTTCTTATAGGGAAAGAGAATTTAAGAAATACATGTAATATAATGTGAAGCATAGTGGTTGTTCATCTTTGTAGACAGTTTGATTTTAGGAATCACATCTTTCTTAAATCATGGAAAATGCTAGTATTTTCTTTTCAGAATTTCTTCTTTTATCATTAGCTCTGATCCCTTTTTTTCTGGAACACCCTAGGAAATACATGTTGAAGCTTCACATTATATTATAGATATTTCTTAAATTCTATTTCCCACTAATGTTATTTTCTGTGCTGCATTTTTGGTGAATTGCTCAGAGATATCTTCCAGTTTACTAAGTCTTGTTTTGACTATGTTCATCCCAGAATTTTTTTTTTTAAAAGAAAATTTTTGACTATATGTTTTATCCTGAGAATTCCGATTCTTTTCTCATAGCTACTTTTATTGTTTCATTTCTACTTATTTTCTTGTAAATTGTGTTGATGTTATTTCCTACTTTGTCTCTTTAGGGATACTAACATGCATACTTTGAAATTCTGAAATTAATCTATTTTTATGCCATCTAGAATGACTTCATTGCCTGCTTTTTAACAATTGACTGGTGATTTTTTATATGATTTCACATGTTTTGGAATTTTAGATTTCAAGCTCAACCTGAATGAGAGGATTTTTAAAAATTCTCTCTCTCTCAGCTAGCCCACCCCACCACCACCACCGCCCCCAGTGCTATGGCCATAGAATTAGCCTCCATGCTCTATCCTCCATGCTCATAATCTCTTATAATGGGGAGTATGGTGATGACTGCCAGATTATGTCTGCTGATTCTGGCCTCCCTGCATAGGCAGCTCTATGTAAGCCATGGCTCCAAGGAGTAGATAGTTATTCAACTTCCTGTCATCTCAGATTTTTATCAATAAACCTGACGCTGATTTTCACTCCCTGTGGGGCAAGTTTGGCACTCTAGTTACCTCACAGATAGAGGGAATTGCTTGCCTCTCATTCCAGAAACCAGCAGTGTGCAGGCGCACTGCAGCTCACTTTCTGTTTCTACTTCATCACTGGTCCCAGAAGTGTTTATTTTGTTTTTGATATCACCATCACATTATCTTATTAAATATTTTATCTATTATTTTTATACGTTGAAAGCAAAGGCAAGAGGCTCAAATCACACTTTTGCAGTGCATCTTGACAAGAGTTTCCCAAACCATGGGCTCTAGAAACAGAAAACATGAGTTTAAATTCTGACTCATTTACTGCATTACCTTAGGCAATGTCTTTAATTATTTTAAAGTTTCCCTTTCTTCCCATCAAAAATTTCGATAGTGATGCTTATCTCATAAAGCTGTTCTAAGCATTAAATGAGATGCTTAACCACATTACGTGTGCAAATTCCGGGGGGAAAAAAGCAACCAAAACCAAAACAAAACTGATACTACCAATTATGTAATGAATAAATGGTAATAGAAGTATAAACTAGACTTTGTCTCTTCTGGGTGAATACATCATCGTCTCTGACATCTAAAGCAAATTTCTAAAGATGAGTTTCAAGTGCACTAGTTTTCAATTTTAACAGGTAGGTAGGTGTTATGTTACACTATCCACATATTTTAGTAAATATAAACGAATAAGAGAATCTCAGTATAAAGTAAAGCGTTTTTATAAAAAATAAAGCATTTTCCCTCCACCATGTAAGCTCATTCTTTCATCCATTTGTAGAGACATCTTTTGCTCATTTCGTAAACAATTATGAACTTTATTGCTCCATCCTATGCTGCCTTTTCTTCTCTTACTATCCTCTCTTTTGTTTATCTCATTCATCACCATGATCCCAGATACCATTATTAGCCATTATCAAGCCCATTTCTCATTCCCAAATTTTAAACCAATGTATCCAATTAGCCACAGGCATTTCCTTTTTAACATGTCCATATCTGAATCATCACCCTACTAGAAATATTTTTGATTTCAGTATATTATCTATCTGGTTACTCAAAATAAAAACAGAACAAGAAACTTCTCCTTCTTTACTTCTCTCTTTCTCCAAACATTTAAGCTTTATGGAATAGTAATTCTATTTCTAAGTATAGTTGACCCTTGAACAACATAGGTTTGCACTGTGCAGGTCCACTTATAAATGGATATTTTTTCAATAAATACCTGCACTATTTTCAATCTATGGTTGGGAGTCCATAGATGCAGAAGGCCAACTGTACATATTGATCTACATCATTTTACATAGAGGACTTGAACATCTATAGATTTTGTATCTGTGGGGTTCCTGGAACCAATCCCCTGCAGATATTGAGGGACAACTTGTGTAGTTATGTTTTGTGAGAGTCAAAAGTTACACACAGATTTTCAACTCTGCCGAGTTGGTACCTCTAACCATGTGTTGCTCAAGGGTCAGCTGAATTTTTATTTCTAATCATTTCTCTGATCACATCCACACATTTCTTACCATGTGACTGATATTGAAAGCCATTTCAGTTGTATTACTCAAAGACAAGGAAGCTGGGGTATGTATCCAGAATTCCCACCTGGCATTGGTTTAGGGTTACTCCTGTGCCCATTAACTCTAAAGTTCCAGCCCACTTTATGGCAGGCCAAGCATATTCCTGGTTAGGGGGGACACCCTCAGGCACAAAGTGATAGATGCTTGCAGTAAAACACCCTCAATGTACAAGAAATATGAGTGCCAAGAGTATATGAGTAGAATGACACGAAC
>NW_011889354.1:695513-719941 GCF_000151845.1 Pteropus vampyrus | reverse complement strand
TCTTTTTCTTATTGACTTTTCAGCCTTCTTCATTTATTGTTTGCCACCCCCTCTAGTCTTTGGCATCACAAGCACCTTGGCAGAGTTTCTTTTTGAATATAAAGCAAGTAAAACCAGATTTTTTTTACCCCTTCCCATTATATACAGTATTTTAAACCATGCTTTTGTTATGTAATATTCTGTAGAGTTATTTTCAGATGTGTAAAGAACTGTGCTATATACTACTAGGGATGACAATGTTACCATTGGGGTGATCTAAAATCTGTCGTTACCCCAGTCGTATTGAGGAGTCACTTGGTTCTTTTCGCCAGTGCAGCAAAGAATTACCAAACAGTGAGATTTAGGAAAAGTAAGATTTGTTAAAAGTACACTTTTAGTACATTTGTTAAAAGTACGCCAAGGAAAGCTGCAGCCACATGGAATTCGGGAGGTAAAAAGACAAGAAATAGAGTACACTCCAAGGGAGGAGCAGGTTACAGTGAGGGCTATAACCTCATGGAAATGGGGAGGTCTGTATTATATTTGGGTCATAATGGGTGGTTACAAGAGTGACCCTAGATGACTGGCATGTGAAGTCATTTTGATTGACACTTGGCTATTACATAACTCTCTGCCTACTGCACATGCAGTTACCTAGAATTCAGTCTGTTGTAATTAGATTTATGAACTTCCAGGTGTAAGCATGATATTATAATAATGCTATCATGAGGCTAAGGTCACAGGGATGTTAGTGTACTACTAACTATGTAAGTGCTTATGACCAGATTAAACCAGCTATTGGTTTATGGCTCTTTATTCCATTGTTCTCAGGATGCAGGGGTGATTTCTAACTATAAAATGGGTGTTTCAGAGAGGTCTTTGGGTGGTCTTTGGGTGGGGCCTTTATTCTTGTTATTCCTATAGTTGCAGAGCTGGGCCTTTGCTCCCATCGTTCATGCCCGCCTAACTACCTAACAAAAACTTGAATACAACCTACTGACTGAAAGCTTAGTCTCGACCTCCATTGAGTTATAGGGTGCTATGGGAATTAAGAAAGGTGATAATTCTTTTCCAACTGAAAAATTAGTATTCTTCAAAACAGTTGAGGATCACACATCAGGAGATACAATTTATTCCTATACCACATTTTTTTTTAACTCGGAATCTTAAATATCCAGTTTTCTATAGCTGAAGAAAGTTTAGCAAATTTGTATTAAAGATAATGTGCAGTAAGATCCTACTGTATATTATGCACTGTGACAGGCATTAATGGAGATATAAAGGTGAACAAAGCAGATTATCCCATATTTCATGGAAGGTAGAGGCTGAGAGTTAAACAGCAATGAGGAAAGAATAAATACAATATTACAATAAAAGGACATCCTGGGAGATGTAGCATATTTATTGACAGAGGGTCTTGGTTTCAGGCTGAAGCATGTCTGAGGAGTGGACAGCCAGGTGAGGGTGGGGAATGTTCCAGGCAGAAGAAGGAGTGTATATAATGTTGTGAAATTGAGGATATGGTGAGTTTGAGGAACCACAAAAAGTTCAAATTGGATGGAGTAAAGAATGCTAGGGGTGGTGAATGGCTGAGAAGAACATATAAAGATAAGTACTGGCTCACTCCTGAAAGGCCTAGTTTGGACACTATCCTAAGGATCCTAGGGAATTGTTTAAAGGGTTTAATAAGACTGCCAAATGGTCAGATATTGTCTTTACAGAGATAAAAAAAATATCTTGGGGTATGAGTGGTAGTTAAACCATGACAATAGTTGCTGTTTCTCAAGAAATTTCTTCTTCTGGCCACCATAGTTACTTAGAAGTTTCAAAATAGTTTTTAGGATTGTCTGTAAACTGCCTATGTTACATGCAGTATTTATGTATATATAAATTTCTTATTAAATTCTCAAACTTGTCATTGACTAAAAAATTCAAGGATCACTAGATTACTTTAAGAACAGTAGTCGATTATTCAGTCATAAAAAAGAAGGAAATCCTGCCAATTGAGACAACATGGAAAAACCTCGGGAGCATTATGCTAAGTATATCAGGTAGAGAAAGACAAATATCTATGATCTCAATTATACGTGAAATCTAAAAGAACCAAACTAAAAGCATCAGAAAACAGATTGATAGTTGCCAGAGGCAGGCGATGGGGGTTGAGGAAAATGGGTGAAAATGGTCAAAAGGTACAGACTGCCAATTATAAGATAAATTCTGAGGGTATAATGTACAGCATGGTGATATAGTCAATACCGTATAGTAATATAATATTCTATATTTGAACAATACAATAACACAATATTGTATATTTGAAAGTTGTTATGAGACTAGATCTTAAAATTTTCATTACAAGAAAAAAGCTGTTACTATGTGAGGTGATGGATGTTAACTAAACATATTGTGGTAATCATTTCACAATATCTACATAAATCAAATTAGTATGTTGTATATCTTAAACTCACACAATTTTGTATGACAATTATATTTCAATAAAACTGGGCAAAAGGAATGATATTTGGCTGAAAAGAACCTTTGAGAAAATCAATATTTAAGGAGGAGATAAGGGAAAAGAAGGAATTCGAAAGGAGACAAATATAATGACTAGGGAAAGAGAATCATGGAAACCAAGTATGTTAAAGGTTTAGTAACTACAAGAAAAAGATTCTATAATCAAGTTTCTTGAATAAGACAGAAGTTTATTTCTCTGATATTACAGGCCGGCCTATCTATGTTAACAAGGCTATTTTGCTCACTGTCGCTCAGGAACTCAAGTTTCTTTGGCTTTGTTGTCTCGGTTGGATTTCAGGCAAAGCTAAGTTTACATAGGAAGAGAAAAGAGGCCAAGTTCAGGGACAAAGGCCTGTGTTTAAGTTGAAGACAGCCTAGAAATTATATGTGATATTTCTTCTCTATTCTACTCATCTAAATTTACAGAGAGCCACAATTGAGTACAATAATAAACTGGGAAATTTAATTTCTAGCTGGGACACCACATGATTAGGAAGAGGGGGAGAATGAATTTTGGAGGAGCAACCAGCAGTTGCCACACTAAATTTTGAAGTTAAAAATAAATACTTAGAGGTTAGATATATCCATTTAACATATTTATTGACTGATTGCTATATTTGGTCATTTGTATATGTGATAAGAATACAGATATTTTTAAAAATCTGCTGTCAAGCATTTTATAATCTAGAAAGAAGAGATATGTGCTACACAAATCAACAAACAAATAAATATGTGCTATAATATTCACAAGTAATAAATACTAAAAAGAAAAATAAAGTAAAAGGATAGTGGTGCTGTTTTTAGATAAATAAGTCAAGGAAGATTTTTATGTTCGAAACTGCAAAGGATCATTTGAAAGACAAATATTGAGATCTCCTTCTTTGGGGGAGAATTTGCAGTTGATTGCAAGCATAGAATATTGATTGAAATAGAACAAGGAGAGTTGCTAATTAGGAGGAGATTCAGAGTTAAAGAAGAGTTATTTCTTTAATGAGTTTGGGGAGAAAATTGACCATGGTTATAGTCTTAAGCAGAGATGAGGTTTTGCAAGTCCTAGTGGTGAAAGAAAGGCAATGATGGACATGGGTGTAGTTGGTTCACATGTGATGATCTCATTTTTTCCTAAGAAGTCGGGAAAGCTATTGAGAGTAAAGGTTGTCTGGGCTTTGTTGTCAGGTTCTTGATGAGAATTTCGGAGGTATGCATTGGTTTGGAAAACCACCAGCAAATATGAGAAGCCCAAAACTAGGAGAGAAGTGTGTCATGGAATTGAATCTGCGCTAGGTTTTTCTGGATGTGGGTCGTGGAAGTGGAAGGATTCACCTGTGCTAGAACAGAGACGGTGATAATGAGAATGGTTTAGGTGATGAAACATAATGTTTATTCCACATAGCAAAAAAGGCCCTTCAGAAGAAAATTGACTAGGAAGCCACATGCCCGGTTCCATTGATGCCTGAGTTTGTAAAGTGACTGAGAAATACGTTTCAGATTATATTTTTCAAAAGCTTTATTTTAATGTAATATTAAAAATTTATATTTTTAATTTAGTTGTCTTTCTTGTTTTTATTGTGTGGAGGTGTTGTATATGGTAAGTTCACTATCGCAGTTATGAAATCAGAAAGACAAGTCATAAAAATATTTAGAAATTAAAACCTTCAGTAAATGGCTCTTGAATTCTGTCATTTGTTTGTTTGTTTTTGACAGCTGCCAGTCACTAGTGGAATTACTATTTTTACTTCATGGAATAACTAGGAAAATGAAAAATTCTGTGGGAAAAACATAGTTTATAACCTATTTATTGATTTATTAAAGGTTTAGCAGCATGTACATCATCTTTTATATTTCATTCATCCATAGATTTTATTATATAGATCAGTCAGCCCTTCTTGGGTATATTTTTCTTGATAATTTGATGCTATTTTCTCCCCCATTTTTTGCTTTTTATACCTGGATATTTGCATATTTCCCTCTCCACCCACCATACACACATCTTTTTATCAGAAATGACGTCAGATATAGAGAAATCATGGCCAGAGCTTTCAGGGTTTTTTATCTTTTGAAAATAATACCTTGTCATCATGACATTTTCTATTCTTTTAAGCCCTTTAGGTTTTATTTTTTTATAAAACTATTCATAGTTTCTGATTCTCAGATAACTCCAGAATATATCTATCTTAGACCTTTTGAGGTGTCGTTGTTGTTGTTTTCTTGTTTCAGAAGCAAGTCCATTCTTTCTCATATTTAATTTTCTATGAAATATTTGTATTTATTAGTTTGTCTCTCCTCTATGAGCACAAAAGTATCTCTATGATTTTCTTCTGGCCTTTCCGTGCATTGATTTGTTCTGTCGGTCTTCTCTTACTTTTCTTTCTAGAAGCCAGTTTCTGCATTCACATCTCCTAATTTGTTACTTTGTAGTGAAATTCATGTTTGCCTTCAGATCTCTACACAATCTTTCTTTCATTACTCTACTTATATTGCCATTTCTAGTTGCTTTAAGGTTCTCCTACATTATTCCCCATTGCTGATACAGTCCTTCCCTCAACAGAAATTTTACTCCAATTTCTCTAAAATATCTCCCAAAACAAAGAGGTAAACATTTAAATTTCAAAACTAAATATGGTGTTCTTTAACATCAGTCTTTTCTATGTTAAATTTTGATATCTTATATTCACTGATAATTGGCTTTCTTATTGTTCTCATCTTCCCAATCAATATTTTCTTGTCAGTCAGATGTAAATTAGTAAGATTAGATTTCATATGTTCTTGAAGGCAGGGTATCACAACACGATGTAGCAAGATTTTTATAATCAATACTCATTTGTACTATTTATGCACTAGAAATTACATATGGAAAATGTCACAAGAATATGGCCCAAATCATCTAGGTTTAGAACACTTTAATCAACATTTAAAAATGAGAATTCTTTTCTCTTGTGGATAGAAAAAATGATCAATACTTAGTAAGTATTAACATTTAATCACTGTTATGCATTTACCAAATCAATTTAATTATTCATTGGGTGATTAAAAATGAATAGTTATAAACAGAAATTTAGAAAAGTAACATTGATTTCTGATTCACACACAGACACATAGATATAGCTATATACGCATTATAAAATGTTATATTTTATATTTCATCTGCATAAGTTACTGAAATATTTTGAATTAGGTCAAGACAAAATGAATTCTGAGCTTTAAAAATTCTAGGTCACAGAATTAAAAAGGAGGTACCAGAATGGGGTACTCCTTGGAATTCTTATTTAAAGATTAATTATTAACAGATTATGTAATTTCAAAATAATATTCATGTTTTAGGAAAATTTGGGAGATTGACTTCTTTAATGCTTTTAAAGCTGAGGGAAATTTTTAAATAGGGAAAAATTTTACATTCACCATGAATTTTGGAGCATCTAATCTTTCCCTCATTTGCTAGACACAGGGATGCAAGGATAACTGAGACACAGCCGCCTTTCTCAAGAAGTCCTTGTATCATTTTAGTTCACTTCATGTTGCAAAAAGGGTGACTGTAGCTTATAATAATACTATATTCCATTGTAAAATATTTTCAAATAATGACTATCTAGATTAATTTCTTTGGGATTAGTTTAAATGTTTTAATTTGTTTTAAGGGGAGAGATGCTACACATTGCCTACCAGCAACCTAGAAATAGACCAGTTACACCCCTAATCTATTTCCAATCACTTTGGTATGTGCCTTGGGATTAACAGAGAAATATCTGACATAATTCCTGCTCACCAGTAGCTGAGTAGCATTAGAGAAGGTCAACTAACTGGACTTTTAAAAAATCTTTTTAGAAAAAGGCATGTTTATACTCATTTAGAGTATAAAGAGTTACCAAATGAATGTTATAGAAATACAAAGTCAGGTGAAACCATTCTGAATGGGTTGATAATAAACATTAATTAAGACCAAAACATCTGCTTGGCCTTGAGTGATGGGAATAATTGGGACATATGGCTAGGAATTAAAAAGTCTAGCCAAATGGATTCAGTACTGGCTAGAATGTCTGGAGACCAATTCCATACAGATGTAACAGATCCCAGGAGAGTAATAATGTTCAAATGGAGAAACCGTTAGTTAGATCCAAGCAGCACCATGGGGCTGGGTTCAGCACTGGAGGAAAGATGAGATGGCCATTTGAGTCAAGGTAGGGTCATTCCAGCAGATCCATCCAAAATAAAACCATTGTGGCATTATTTATCATCTTCCACTGCAATAACTGGCTGACCAGTCAGCAGACCTGTGCTAGTAAGGCTACATTCACTGGTGTAATAGATACAATCTCAGCATTTTAGAAGATTAGAATTTAGAGTATAGTCAAGTGCAGTGTGCCTTGGGCAGCTTTCTGCTCATTGAGTGAAGGACTCAGGTTCTTTCCATCTTGCAGCTGCACCAACATCAACTCCCACAGCTTCACATTGTGAGTTTACACATGGAAGGTTTTTATGGTACTGACCTGGAAGTGGAATAATCAATCCCATCCACATTCTACTCTTCCGAACTCAGGCACATGACCCTACTTGCTCAAGTACATCTGGTAAACGTCATCTATCTGTGTCCCCAAGAAGAGTTTAACCACTAAATCACATAACACACTTTTATTGTATGTACAAAGTTCTGAGTCAGGCACTGTGGCAGAGCCATCTATAACTAAGACATACTTTTTCTCCATAAAAGTCTTAGAACTATATACTATATATAAGTAAATGTTAATACAATACCAGATGTATTAGGTTCTATTAATAGAGGGATAAAGAATATCTTACAAATGAAGGACTTCCAGGAAGAGGCAATATTTGAACAGAGCTTGAAGCATATAGGCGCTCACCAGCAGGCAGCCATGGAAGGTACTGCATGAAAAGTTACATGACAAGCTACTATCAAATGGCTAGAGAGGAGAGTCTATGATAGTTGCAGAGGTAAAGATGTCTGAGAGGTATTTTGGGACCACCACATGACAGACCTTTAACAACCTGTTTATAGTTCAGGAGCCATTTCAAAATCTGTAGCATATGCTTAAAAAAGAAAACTGTTCAGAACACATTAAAATGGAAAGAAATTAAGGATGAGAGTCATGGGAAGCTACTTGAACGAAGGCAGTGGGAATAGAAATGAGAACAATTAGGCATAACATTTGAAAAAATGCATTTGAAAAGACTTTGAGATTGTTTACTGTTTACATTGGTGAATAATCCAGAAATTTTGTTTTTCACTGACAGTGTTCTCCAATTGTTAATCCTTGGGAATTATTTGATGAGTTCCAAAGAGCCTTTACAGTTGATTTCATTAACTAACAGACTGTTAAAATCTTCCCAGACAAGAACTTCTTTTCTGAGATGGAGCAATGATATCTCTGGAAGCCTTGAACTTCAGAAGTTCGACAGAGATATTTTCTATTGTAGCCACAAATTACCATACTTTGAAAAAAGTTCTGAACAAGAAATAAAGCAAGATAAATGACCTTCCCCCTTTTTAGCTCTAATCAGGCAAATATATTCCTTTTATCTTTAAGTGCCTGCCCTTAATCAAAATTCGCACTTGAAATTCTCATCTAGACACTATCAGGATATAGGTTTATATTTTTAAATTTTGCAGAAAGGTAAATAAATTTTAGAGAGTTTGAAGGCTTCATGAGTCCTTCTAATTTTGCTAGACTTCAGTGAAATAAAGGGTAATCCTGGAGTGCTTCTCAAGTGCACGTGTAAGTCTCCCCTGCACTTTCAAGAATATTCATTACTTAAAATGCTCTCTGAGAATGAGGGTTTCGAGAGCCACTTTTCCTCATTTTTATGATGCATGGGAAGTATTTAAATGTTTAAAGACTAAAATAGCCTCTTGTACTCCCATTAAACATGCTAGCAACAATTTACCAGATGTAAAACATCAAATAGTGTTGATGTAGAATCTTTGAAGCCTGGTTTCCAGGTGTTCTGCCTTAAGAATATTTTTCCATTAGCTACTGAAAACATTATTCTTTCCAGAATATAGCCTAACCCTTGTTAAGGTCAAAACAAAAGATTCTTGTCAATCCCTGGAGAGAAGAGTTAACAAAGTTTAGATGACAATCATGGTTTTATAATCAATATGTTACTCTTAGATCAATAATTTATTAAAATTATTCCAACTTTCAGAAAAATTGTCTTACTTCCATTAAGCATATTATATGCTATGTTTAAGTAAGTTGAGACTGCCAATTGGAAATACAGTACAGTAGCAGAATTCAAATGAAAGTGTATTGATTATAATAAACATTTTATCTAATATATGGTTTCCAAATGAATTTCAGTTACACTGGGTAACATGATAACTACTCTATTCACCACATAGAGGTATTCTGAGGAACAATTATTACCTGTTAAGGCAGTCAGAGAGAGAAGTACAAAATATTCCTGTGGTCTCTTCCAATATTTTTATACTATGATGGCTTAACTCTACTGACTTCATCTGCCATAGCCTATGTTATGCCTTTCTGATCTGTAAAGAAGTGTTGTCATTAAGCCTGCCAGTCTCTGTTTTTACCACCTGAGAGAATGATACATTTTCTGCATTTTTATAAAGTAAAATATTGAAAAAATGATAAAGAAAAAATAGATTTTATACTGTAATTGGTTGCTGCCACGGGATTTTTTTTCTACACTGCAATTATTGTATCATACCATGCTACATAAAATTATCCATTAATATTTTTCAAATCTCTTGGTGTTCGATTTTGGTGTATCTTCAAAGTTATTTTACGTACTAGAATCTGTGATTAGAAGATTAGGGTGAAAATGTGTAATAATCAAGTGTTCTTCTTAAAATTTAT
The DNA here is from genome assembly GCF_000151845.1 of Pteropus vampyrus. Classification (NCBI taxonomy): domain Eukaryota; kingdom Metazoa; phylum Chordata; class Mammalia; order Chiroptera; family Pteropodidae; genus Pteropus; species Pteropus vampyrus. The sequence continues at coordinate 710,618 of NW_011889354.1, read as the reverse complement.
TTACTGAGCTCAAATAAAACCATAACTAAGAACACTTTTGATATTTTTTAAAATGAAAATTAACTCCCAGTGACTTTTAAATAGTATGCAGTTGGAGTGAAATTTTCCCTGTTTATTAGTTGAATTTTTTTTTAATTTCTCATCACCATTTCTTCTACTCTATAGAAATCATACAACAGAAAGACTAAGTATTTAGGATACATAACTTATCATTTAAATAGAATAGCAAAAATGAAAAAGATAGAAAATGAGGAGTAAAAACAATCTCTGAAGCTAAATTTGAGTGTATAACTGGATAAATCTTTTGGTGAAGTACATTGAGTAGTACGGGGATTTGATACATAAAATAAAGTGAATTTTATATAGGCATGATTTGAACAGGCTAAAATATTTATGATTAATATAAAATATTTCCTAACTAGGAATTATAAGCATACATTAAAGTAAGAATAATTAAACTTTGTCAAGTGTCTTAAAAATTGTAAAGGAATTAATTGCGAGTCATCAGTGAAAACATTAATTAGGATGAATGAGAATGTGTGAGAATGTGTATTTGGTTTGATTTGTTTGTTTTCCTAACCTTTACAACTACTTTAAGTGGTAGAATATATCTTCTGGGCCTTTTGCAAATGTAGAATTTTCATACATCTGCATTTTTTTTTCCAAGGAGGGAGAATTGAAGTTTACTTACATGTATAAAAAAGATTAAACATTTTACTTACTTTTGTATAGTTTTTGCCTTGCTTGTCAGAAGCAGTTATGTTGTCATCATTCAGAAATGGTTGTAGTAAAGTTGACACTTCACAGATAAGAACAAGCTTATTATTCATGGAAAATTTACAAATGACTGTTGATTCTCCTAGATTGCTAAAACAAAGCAAAATTAATTTTTGATTCTATAGATTCAAGGTATTAGTCTCCAGCTTAATAAGCATCAGGAAAAAGATGAACCGACAGGCAGGAAATACTATCTAGAATTGAAATTTTTTCAGTTATGGAGAAAGTTCCAACGGAAATGGTGGAAATACCAGTGCTTTGAATAAGTGAAATTCAGCTGGACAAAGTGCTAAATTACATTTAGTAAGGATTTAATATTACTCCGAAAAGGAATGCTTCCCAAATCACTTATAATTATTTAGTGAGTAGATTACTGAGTTGAAACTTTGAAATTTTAGGAGAGTTGGGCTAATCAAGGTGTGGAAATGGGACACATACATACAGTAAGTGAAATTTTCTCTCTTTTGGGATTTGGCTGCTTATGATATAGTTGGTACTGCAATACCCACAGCCTCCCTAGTTCCATTAACACTGAGGACATAGTAGATATTCGACAAATACATTCTAGTTAAGTTGAATTGTAAATACGTATATAGCACAATCTTAAATTATGTTAGAAAAAGGACACGTTCGGTTCAGTGGAACACATTTAGTCATAGTACAAAGCCTTAGATCTAATGACTTAAAATATATCTTTAAATCAGTAGAAATGCAGAAAAACATGGCACATTAGAAATGATGGAATGATAACTTAGATTTGATTATAACAAGACTGAGCTGAGCAGCTGTTGAGATTGGATAATGATATGTGAGTTTCTCATCAGGCCTGTAACATATTTCCACTAATATAGATTAAGAATGTCTGGATGAACTATAATTATCCCTGTGGCTTTTGCATAACATAATTAGGTCTCGCTAATGCAAAGCACTTTTATTAAGTGAAGAATAATATCTAAAAGTTATGGAAATGGCCACAAAAACTATTCAACTAAGGACAGAAACATTGGCACTCAGTAATGTAGAAATTATATATATATATATATTTACACATTATATATATTTATTTTTATATAGAGTTATTAGAATTTACTTTTATATAGAGTTATTAGAATTCAGTCTTGTTTTTATAACAGGCACATGAAGAATGGTTTCAATTATGTTGACCCTTTTGCTGGAGTTTGTGCACCAGGTGTCCAAACCACAAAATGGAAAATACAATCTTTGTTTTATATAAATACAGTACTGAGATCAGCCTGTCTTTAAATGCCTGATTGCTATTTAATTACAGAGAATTTCTCTTTAAACAACAATCCAACAACAACAACAAATAAACAAAAAAACAATAAAGAACTCATTTCAGAGCCTTCTTATCCTTCCTATCACATGGGAAGAATATCTGATATATCTGATAACTTTATATAACTAGGTCTATTAAATGGTAGTCATTACATGTTTTATAAGTATTACTTTAAAATATCAAATGAAAATGAATATGTTGATCAATAAAAGCTAACTAAAACTACAAATGCAAAGTATTTATGTTCACTCTTATGACGTTTTGGGATATAAGAATTTTAAAGCAACTGGGAGATGGAAAAAAAAGTTAAATCTGGAGTGAACAAATGGGAATCAAATTCCAGTTCTGAGGTGTTGTGGCAGGCTATCCCTAGGCAAGTTTCTTAACCTCTCTGCACCTTGATTTATCCTCAGTAAAATGAGGAAAATAATTCCTACCCTATGGCCTTTGAGAAAATTAAATGAGATAATTTATGTGAACCGTCATCTTAAGAATGTTTTTTATTGAATCTGATTTCGAAAAATAACTTACAAAAAACCAGAACGATAAGTTTCTTTCTTTCATCTCAAAGGAGAAAATATAAGCTAGATTAAATGACATTTTTGAGGAGAGTACCACCTTCGAAACTGTCTTGTATTTATAAGATTGTGAATTTATCTTTAAGTACAAAATAATTGTTTCCTCTTTTTTATCTCCCTTAAGTGAATAATTTAGCCATCATTTCTCTAATACTCTCTCTCAGAGAAAGTGAATATTTAAAAAAAATATTTATATAATACTTCTGAAAGTATCCCTCAATTATTTTCTTTTCTTAAGCTTTTTTTTTTTAATATTTAGAAAAGTTTTTTCTCTTTCATTCTCATATTTCACACCTAGCATTTTTGCCTTGGAAAATGTATCCTTAAGACGTGGCTAAAAAAAAAAAGTGTGAGAACCAAATAGTCGCATAAATTTTGTCATTGAAGCTTTCTACCATAACACCCTTCACTATTTTATTTCCTGTAGGTGGTTACAGTAATGTAGATATAACACCAATATTTGTTTTTCATCATTCCACATTTATTTGGTATACTCCATGGTAAAGATAAATAGGATGAGTTAGATGAGGTAATTAAAGAAAAGGAAGACTCATATCCTACAAGTGGGTGTCATATTTTATAGTATGGCAATAAATATAAAATATAGAAAGCAATATATGAGCAAATGACAAACATAATGCAAGCTACTAGCAAAAATGAACTATTAGACTTTTCAGGAAGTTTTATTTGCACTTAATCTATTAAGATTAAACATTCATTTTCAGTAAATTATTTGATCTTTTAAAAACACATTAATGGTAAATAGTCAATTAAAATAAACTCACTTTATAAGAGATTTTGGTTTTTATTAATATCTATAGTTAATGTATAGTCTTATTTAATAAATTATCATCCTTAACCAAGACTTGCTGTTTTATTAATCAATTGTTCTTACCTATTGTGTAAATTTAGTTGTTAGATTTTAAAAACTGAGATAATCAGAATTTAGGTGTGTTTATCAAAGAATTGTTGAAGAAGATATTTTAATTATAACTTTAAAACACATTCAATGAGCAGCTCTTTGTGCTAAGTGCTTTCGTACTTAATTATGATGTTATTTCAATTTAGAGATTGGGAAACTCAGGCTGAGAAAGGAAATGCCTTGCTCAAAGTCACTTTTCTAAGTTCTTTGCTTTTCATGACTACACCTAGAGGGGGAGATATTTCTAAGAAAAATAAAACTTTCTATTTTTTTTTTCCAAATCTGAAAGCTATCAGCAACCAGAGTTTTTCTTTGACATTGAAGAACTTACGATTATGGATATTCTTTCATGAGACTCATTCTTGGGGAATACTGTTTACAAATAAGGTTGAATTAATTTTTCCAGAGGAACAATAAGAAATCACTTATAAGTACATTAGTTCACTACATTTAGATCTGTCTCATTCCTTTAACAGCAAGCAACATGATGATCCACAGTATGGCTATATCATAATATATTAAAACATTTTCATATTGTTGAATGTCTACATTGTTTCCTCTAGGAAATTACTTCAGGTGTCCCTGTAACAAACACCACTGTTTATGCCTTCTTTTGCAGAAATAGAATTGCTCGGTAAAAGATGAATTTTTAAATCACAACTTTAATAATTTCTTGACAGTTTATATTTCTACTAACAATGTCTTTAAGTCTATTAAGAGAAAATGCAAGACATTGAACAATATATATAATAAATCCTGTGTATGATAAAAATTACATATGTAAATGTATAACTTAATAACTTAAATGATCTACACTAAACACTCTGGGGTAGGGAATAAAACTGGGAAAAGAAGGAAGGGAAACCATTTTTAAAGCAAATATGTGTGTGTTTGAATCTTTTACAATGAAGATGAGATTATATACTGCTATGTATGTTAAAAAGTAAAAAAAGATTCACTTTTAATTAATATAGAGGTATAAAGTAAACAGTTTGAAAGCAACGAATATAAATTTTATAGATATAATATGATGGCATTCTGATTCAAATATGTCTGGGTGTATTTCATGGTCTGAGACTCTTCATATGCATTGCATGTGAATTATTTTTGTAGGTAAAAATGATAAAATAATAAAACTATCTTGGTTTCTAAAACAAATCATTTCCATCTGTACCACTGGATAAGTGCAATTCCAACTCAACCACATGAATAACATTACATGTGTTTTTAAAAGTCACTATTTGTTGAAGACCTTAAACAGTTCACATCCTTTGCCCATGGTTAGTTTGGCAATAAGAAAAAAGACAGCTAAAAGAACTTTAAGCTGTATCTAAAAATAGTTCTGACTGGATTTAAACTGAATTTACAATTTATTTTGGTCTCTTTCCTTCTCCCTAAATTCTGAAGTTCAAAGTTTAACTTAGAATTGTTTTTCTCAAGTTTAGCTGTAGTCAAAGTCCATGAAATGGCTTATGTCTGTCTATAGTTGACCTAATAGATTTTTCCTTCATTAACATTATTCTTTCATACTATGCTGTTTATATAATATAGGTATACTATTTTCTTTGTGCTTTACTTTAAAACGAGATTAGAAAATCATGGGACATTTTAGTAGTTATTTATAAATATTAGGTTTCTTTAGTAGAGTTTTGATATAAATCAGTTTTCAGTAATTAAGTTCTTCATTCATTCTGAAATAACTTCAATTACTTATTGAACACCAGTCATGTCCATAAGTTTATTAAGACGAGACCAGTATAATGAGGGTAGAGATATAAAATCAATGACTTCCATAAAATATTAGAGTTGCTATATGAGAATTTCATGCAAACAGGGGTAAAATAACCAGGAAGAACTCCTACCAGAACCATCAGGAAATATTCATTTTAATGTGAGAGCTCCAGTAGAATATGGATGGACAGCAATATGATTATTCATGGGTAGAGATAGGACATATATATGAAATGAAGAAGTTTTAGAGGAGAGAAAAGCATGAAACATGTCTGGTACATGTGACTGCTAAAGCCTGGAGACAGGCTTTGGTGAGAGACAAAGATGAAGACAATGAGATAAAGCAAGAGTCAGACCTCGGAAACTATCAGAAGCCATGCTAAAATCCTCGAAGTTTTTCCTTTAGTCAGTAAAGATCTTTTAAAGGGTTTTCAGCAGGAGAGCAATTGAGCTGCCCATTTTAGATAGAGACCTTTGGAAGCAATGCAGAAGATGAATGGGAAAAGCACAATAAGGGAAATTAAAATAATCCACTCAGGTAATATTGAGACATAAAATAAGACCAGACTGCTGGGGACGGAGATGTGAAGCACTGAGGCAGCATATTTTAAGGAAGTAGAATTGATAGGACTGGGTCAGTGATAAAATTTGGAGGATGTGGAAAATGCAGTAGTATGGTTTGATTCCCAAGTATCTGTCTTGAGTTAATGCGTGGGTAGTGATGCTATCCACCAATAGGAATAGGAGGAGAGTTTAAGAGTGAAGGTAAGGAACTCATGTTTAGCCATGTTTTGCTTGAAGTGTGTACAGGGCTGCCAGATGGAAATACCAACTAGCCAGTTGCATTTGTGAACCTATAGGTCAGATTGCAGGAGTGGATTAGAGATAGCAATTTGTTGGTCATCAGCAGTTAATAAATGGGGTGTTAACGTTACTCAAGGCAAAATGTTAGCAAGAGAAAAAATAAAAATAGGAACACCAATGTGCAGAAAAACAGCATTTAAAAGAAGGAGATGTTTTAAATGATCTCACCCCCAAAAATCCATGAGAAGTTGCTATTAGGAGTTAACTGGGGACCTTTGTGAAGTCAGTTTCAGTAATGCAGTAAAAGTGGAAGCACCCACTCAGTGGCATAGTAGAATTAAAAATAAATGGAAGAGTTCTAATGAACAAATTCATGTTCTTTTTTGAGGAACATAGCGGTGAAAGGGAAGGGAGGACATTAACTAGAGGGGTTCGCAAAGTAGAGAGTTGTATTAATTGTCAAAGTAAGATACACGTGAGTTTTATTAATGATTTTTACAAAGGGATCTGGAAGAGCAAGATACTGAAAAATACAAAATATGAGAATTATTCAGGAAACACCATAACACAATGCAACAGAAATGAAGAGCTGGCTATATCTTTATTATCAGGGATATTTTGTGGTTGATAAAGTAGAAAGTATGGTACTTCACAGGCATCTTATTTACCATGACCTACAGAACAAGTATTTTTAAATCTACAAAGGAAAGACAGCCAAAGTAGTAGTCTTCCCTCCTATTTTCTTCTATTCTGCCATGTACAAATTGTCTCCCTAGACCCATCCTTCTAATAGGAGGCACTAGAGTCCACTTCCTTACTCAAGCAAATAATAACTGATAGATTTGTGGCGAATATAGTTAGCATCAATATGATTCGTTTCTGTCATAAACGTTTGACCCCTAGTTAATGCCCTGTTTGAAATGAATGAGAGTAAAACATTGTTTCTATCACTTGTGTTTTATTTGATTGCTCGATTCCCAGTAATTTGTCAGATAATACTTAGAAAAGACAATGTTTTTTTCTAAGCAGAGGATAGCTAATATTTATACATGTACCATGTGTTTCAAAGATATAAATCAAAGTGATATTTTTAAGTAAATAAAAAGAATAAAAAGAGAGCACTAATATTTGATATTTTGAAAAATTAAAATCTCATGACCAAGATTATAAAATGGCAGTGATTATGGATAAGAGCATAACACAGGACAATAGATTTGAAGAATGCATAAAATTTAGTTCTAGAAGTGGAAGACACTTCAGAAAAATCCATAGAGTTCTCTTCTACTGGAAAAAAATTTACTCCAAGAAAGGTAAGATGAAGGTGGCCAAAGATAATAGTTATAGTCTTTGGTGGTACAATTGATTATGACTTCTAAATGTCATAATTCTGAGAAGATAATATTCTTATATAATGGAGTTGATCCTAAAAACATAAGGTACAGATTACAAGTTTAGACATTTCTTGTGAATGTATAGATACATGATGTATGTGATAATATATATTATTATAGTACATATGTTAGGATTTTACATTTATGATACCTGCCATAAAACACTCCTTATGTCCTAAGTGTATGAGAATAAAAGAAACTCTTCTTAGCTTAGCTATGAAGTTGTGAAAGACACGGAACTAATAACTACCGAGCATTAACCAGCTTCAGGTCTACCAATAATTAAATATGTGATCATGGGCTAGGCTTTGGACTTGTTACTTCTTTATATAAAGGGAATGATTTTCCTCAGGCCCCTTCTGATGGTTCCATTCTGATTCTTCTTGGTGAAATGATTCACTATTTCAGTATGCTGAATGTTATATTATGGGAGTGTAGGGAATCTGAAGACTTACCATTGTAAAACTAAAATGTTCCTCAGTGACTTGAAACAGTGGCCTTCAGACTGTCTATCTCAAGAGAACCTAACTAATAATTATTTTATATTTATTAAACATTCTGCATTTCTCTCTGTTGTTTTAATTTTAGACAGAAATGCAATTTTAGGCAGAACTTGGGCTCATGGTTAATATATTATTTGGGGCTTTTTGTTTTCCATGTTTTAATGGTTGTTTTTATAATGCAGAAAACATCCTAATTGCCTCATGTGAAAGTCATTCTAAAATAATATTTCCAAAGTTATTAATGTGAAGTTATTTATTATTATTAATAAATGGGAAATTAATTACTTATATCTTAAAGTTAGGAAGCATGAAAGTGAAGGAGTGAAAAAAGGTGCTTTAGAAATCTAAAGTTCAGCCTTACATTTAAACCATGTCATTCTATTTTGCAAATGCTTACTATAAGCAGAATACAATTCAGTGCTAAATATGAAACAGTAGTTAAGAAATGATTTGCTAACGGATCTCAGGGTCTTTATTTTGCTCTTACATGTGAAATCTATTTACTCATTTGCACATGTGGAATTTTTCATCTCTACAGCATGTGTTTTTAAATTTATTTTTTAAATTAAATTCATTGGGGTGACATTGGTTAATAAAATTATATAGCTTTCAAGTGTAGTATTCAATAATACATCATCTAGTATTGCGTTGTGTGTTCACCACTCAAAGTCAAATCTTCTATCACCATATATTTGCCTCCCTTTACCCTTATTTACCTCCCATCTTCTCTCTTTCCTTCTGGTAACCACTAAACAGTCGTCTCTTCCTATGACTTTTGTTCATTGCTTTCAGATTTATATACCACATATGAGTGAAATCATAGTGTTCTCAACTGTTTCTGTCTGACTTCTTTCACTTCGCATTATTATCTCATCCATGTTGTCAAAAATGGCAGTATTTCATCTTTTCTTATGGCTGAGTAATATCCCATTGTATATATGTACTACATCTTCTTTATCCAATCTTCTCTCAAAGGGCCCTTCTGTTGTTTCTCTGTCTTGGCCACCATGAATAATACTGCAATGAACATAAGGGTGCATATATCTTTATGGATAAATGTTTTCAAATTTTGGGAGTAGAAGAGGGATTACTAGGTCATATGATAATTCTACTCTTAATCTTTTGAGCAACCTCCATATTGTTTTCCATAGTAGATGTACCAATTTACATTCCCACCAGTAGTGTATGGAGGTTCCTCTTTCCTCACCTCTCCAACACTTGTTATTACTTGTCTTGCTGATGATAGCCATTCTAACGGGTGTGAGGTGTTATCTCATTGTGGTTTTGATTTGCATTTTCCTAATAGCTAGTGAGGTTGAGCATCTTTTTATATATCTGTTGGCTGTTAGTGTGTCTTGAGAGAAGTGCTTGTTCAGGTCCTCTGCACAGTTTTTTTAATTGGATTGTTTGGGGTCCTTTTGTTGTTGAGTTGCATGAGTTTTTTATATATTTTGGAGATTAGCCCCTTATCAGAGGTGTTTGCGAATATCTTCTCCCATTCAGTTGGTTGCCTCTTTTTTTTGTTGATGGTTTCTTTTGCTGTGCCTATAGTATATTTTTAAGCTTCACATTGAGTCCAGAAGTTGACACAGATTCAGATCAGCAAACAAATTCAATGGAAAAAGTATATGTTTCTTTTGATTTTTGAAAGATTTATCTTTGCACAAAATATCTATCTACATGTCAAAGATATTTAGATGTTTAGCTAAGTATTTTACAGGCCAAATATATTTCCAAGTGCAAAGAAAAAATATTCATTGGAATCCAGACTTGGCTCACAGTAGAACTTTATTCTAAAATCTTGCTATTTTGGTTATATTTGCATTCTTTATCATTTATGTGGATGGAAATGTACTATATTCAATACTTTAAAAAACCAAGGTACGTAAATTTAAGCTTCATGAAGGCAAGTCTCTTATCTGTCTTATTCATTATCTTGTTCATTTTTCAGTGCCTAATTTAGTGTCTGGTATATATCAGAGCTTTAATAAATGTGTTTAAAAATATACCGTGGAAAGAATAAGCGAATGCCTTGAGTCTTAGCATCTGGTCATAGTGCTTCCTCTAACCTAAAATCTTAGCTAAGCCATTTCTCTTTCACTGAGTCTCATTTTCGTCGTCTTTTAAAAGCAAGGATATTTTAGATTGATCTTTTGGTTTTATAAAAGTACTTGTCAATTGGAGTTTTATATCTGAATAAACTCGTAATCACTATCTTAAGAAATATATTTCTAGAAGTGATATAATTTCTAAAAGTATTGATTAATTCACCTAGCATATGGACTTGAATTTTTCAAGATACAAATTTCCTCTTATTACAGTGAAACATTATAATGCAATTTTCACCCACAGAAAGTTGGCATTAAAAAATTGAGAACATAGTGGTGCATTCTCGTAAGGGAAGTATCAAGTCAGAGTTCAGAATGAATTATTTCTTTTATCTGTAGTGTGGTTCCTGCAGGTCAGGGTTGAGGTTGAGGACAGGCAGGCTGGAACTCCTAGCACTAAAAGTGGTATATGAATAAATAAAAGGACACTCTACTTCCTGAGTATAGACAACATTCATATTAAATGTAAATCATGAGTCTGAATATATCTTTGCATAAATCTGGAACAGTAATGAGTCAAGTATCATATAGAATTAACATGATAATATATAAAGTATATTTTATTGATCCTCTTTCATCGCTTTAATTTTTCAGATCTTTAAGAATTTTACTGGAATAATTATCCAAAGGAAATTCTAAGCATTCTACTCAAATGGTAAGTAGAACTACTTATATCATCATATTTGTTCATCAGTAATTAATATGAATCTCCAAGTATTGAAATGAGAAACATGAATTACTATTCTCCCTCATATTTTTTTTAAAGCAAAACTACTAAAGAATTTTTTTTTCTTTTTAAATTATCATCCTGGAATGTGAACATACGGCATATAACCTTGTAGACTATTTAAGTCTCCTATAAAATCTGGAATTTAATTCATCTGCTACTAGCAAACATATTTTGTAAACCATATGTAGGTAAGATTGTATATGAAAGTATACATTTAAAACTTCTTTTCAGGAAATTGTGTTATTTATTTTCTTGTAGAAAAATTTAAAAATATAATTTATGGACTTCAATAGATACATAATTACCAATACTTTAAAAGGACATTGAACTGTATATTCATACTCTCTGACACCCTTGTAATTGGTCTAACCTTACTTTTGGGATCACTTTTACTGAGTTTATTTCCTCAAATTTCGAGATGGGAGATATGAAGTCATTATTTACCTTGTTTATAACCACTTGACAGGAACTGAGAGCTATACCCCTTGAAACTTAATGCTTAAGTTTGTGACAATCATGATGTCAGCTAGATGGGCTCTAATTCCTTTAACAATGCTAGCTAGATACAAGGGAGATGTTTAAAATACAGATTGTTCTATATCGGAACTCATGACCCAAGCAAAGTGCTTTGAAATTGCTTTTATTATGTTTTCTCCTTTCACACGATGTTATGTTTACAATGGACAGATATTAGGTGAACATAAATACAAATAGAAAATAACCATATTCTCCCACCTAAATATAACCAGTTAACCCTTTATATAAATTGACAAAAGTTTTCAGTATATGAACACACAGCCTACTACAGGAACTCAAAAAATGAGTGTGATGATGTAAAATTTATATTCACCTCATCTGCCCCAAATGACTCTGCAGCCTGGGTCTGAATCTCTGCTCCCACCATTTGTTCTCTGCCTGACCTTGGGCAAGTCCTTTACTCTCTCTGGGCCTTTCTTAACTCACCTGCAAAATGAAGCTAATAATCCATACCTAGCTAATGAGGTTGTCTTGAACATTAAATAAATTCATGCAGAAAAAGTGCTAAGAACAGTGCCTATCCTATAAATGTTAGATATTATAAAATTAACCATTACATTTTAATTGTATTTTTGTGAAGCGAGAAAAATATTAATTTGTGTATTTTTTTTTTTTTTCTATCCTGACACCACATTTAGCTCTCTATTAGTTGTTAATTGTTTTTCAGTCAGTTCTTTTGTGGTACTAGGTGAAAAATCATATTATCTTAAAATAGTAATAATTTTAGATTATTTTGTCTTTCCCTTTCTAATATTCCACATACTTTTAAATTTTGAATTGACCACTTTTGTCTTGGTTACAGTTTTCAGTTCAGTGTTAAATAACAGTGACTAGTTCTCTTAATTTTATTGGGGATGATTCTCATAACTGTCATTTAAGTATGATATTGATTGTAAGTTTTATTCTCTTTCATGTTAAGTTATCCTATTCTTAATGAACTAAATGAGAATATTGGAAATTTCTGATGTTTTATAAATCTTGAAATATATAAATATATTTTTGGAATCTGTTAAAGAGATTATTTGATTTTCTTCTGTTGATCATTTGAATTACTAATATTATGTTATCCTTGAATAGCTGGAAGCTTATTCTTTTATGACATACTATAGTTCGATACTTTTTATGTACTTGAGAATTTGAAAGAATGCTTCACGTTAGAATAATGCATGCAGTATGTTTTAATTACTTGCCATCTTTTTAGTGTTGTTAGGAGGTTATATTCATATTGGAACTTTTACGATATTTTCTGTGGTGATATATGTATTATGTACAATATTTTATATACATTATTTATATATTATCATTATATTACATGTTATAGAATATATGTTATGTATAATAATATAACTATACATTATATATAATTATATGTATTTATGTTACTTGTGATTTTGACAAAATCTCACTAGCAAAACAATAAGGCCACAGAATCTATTTTGGTGGTGTATTTGCAATTTTAAAAAATTGTTTCATTCTGTTTTCTTTAAATTTTTTGTTGGAATTTTACTTAAGTTCATTTAAAATCTGATATTTTCTAAAGTATTGTCTATATTATAAGCTTTTCATTTTATCAGCAGATATTTATAAATTGTAGTTTTATGGTTTGCAAAATTATCGCTGAATAAGTTTGATAGACTATCATTTCTAATTTTTGTGTTTTTCTCTGTTATTCATTGATTATGTATGTCAACAGTTTGTAAATTTTATCAGTTCTTTCAGAAGCCAAAACTGGAACTATTTACTCTCTTGCCATTTTTCTTTCTTTAAATTTATTAATTCTGCTAACTACTTAGTCTATTCCTCATTCCATTTTTTTAAATTCTGAGAATTATTTCTATCAAAACATCTCAATGTGTGTCTTTGTTTATAATGAGGTTTGAGTACGATCAACTTTTTAAATGTTTGGGAATATTTGAAAACAATATGTAATCCATGTCATATGCTAAATTCCATATTGTTCTATCAATTTAACATAAATAATCATATTATTCAGCTTCCCTGTTCTTATATTCTATCTACTGTACAGAGATGGGGCTTGTTTTTGCAAATTCTTACAAAGTTCAAGTAATTCATTTGGATTTATATTCTAGGGACGAAGCTATCAAATTTAAGCTGATAAGTTATATGAGGAAATTTTATTTAGGAAGATGAGTCTTTTGGGAATGTGGAAGACCAACTAAACTACAGTAGGGGTAAGACTAGGGTCAGAAATAAGAATTAAGAATCTATTTAGGTCCAACATTTCCCCTTTTAGGAATTTGACCTTTATAAATACCTTCCTGTTTTAAAGGAAGTGTTCAGTGTTCTCTTTCTTTCCCAAGGCTATTCCCACTATCTTCCACTTTTCCTTCATCTGGGATATTTTCTCCATCAGATTTCCTTCTAGGTACCTTTGTGACCCTCTGTGACACTAACTTCTTATGTGTAAAGTGAAAAATCTTTCTTGTCTGGTGAGTTATTATCGTTGCCCCTCCCTTTTCTTTTTAACTACTTTACTATAGATTTTAATGCCAATGTAAATTTATGCCAGAAATCAGCCATCCATCAAACATTTATTGAAAATTAACTGCGTTCTAGGCACCAGGCTAAGAAGTAGCAAAAGCTATCTCCTGAGGACATCTAGAACTTTTAACCTCTATGTTAAAGAGAACTTAAATCTTCCTCTTGACCTCTCCCATGGTTTAGTATCTCCAATTGGCATTAGTATATTTTTGATTTTGTAAACTAAAGATACCCAAAACTTTAATGAGCTAACCTGTACCTCCTACCATTTACTATCCCGGTTGATGATTGATAGTTAACTGTGCTAGAAACCTAATAGGCTCTTAATATATAATATTTATTGAATTAATATTTTAGCTATACTCTTTACTCTGTGCTATCCTCATCCAACCTTTATCAAAATCCTGTTGATCACATATTTACATTTAATCCCAAACTTTTTATTACTTCTATATTTATTGCCTTATTTTAGAACCACAAAATCTACTTCTTGAGTTTTATAAGCTTTTAATTATTTCTATATTCCTCCTTCTCTTGTCCATCTACCACACAGCCATCAGAATACTTCCTAAAATTTGTATGTGATCATGATAAGTCACCCACTCAAAAATTTTGGTGACTGCATTGCTTAGAGAAAAAAGTCCTATTCCTCAGCATGCCATTTGATTTTCTTCACACCTTAGTACCAAGTTTCTCTCTTAATATATTTACTGTTCCCTATCCCTACTCCCTGAATCTAATCATATCTGATTACTGTGTATTTTGGCTTCTTTGTATTTAGACCATTTCCTGACACATGGTGGGTATTCAACTGATGTTGCTATTATTGTGAGAAGACTCAGGTTTATAATAAGAAGGAGCTTCTGATATCTTGGGCGGGTCAGACTAAGGAAATACTATTTACTGTAGTAACTTACAGGAGCCTTTGAAGTTTTGTATCAGGGAAATACCATAGAAATGGGATCCATATATATAACTTAAAACTGACCTAATCTAAAGTATGTTTTTTGGACGTAAAGTTGAAGCTTGAAATATCAGGGATTTATTCAGAACAATAGTTACAGCTGTTTAATACTCTGAGGTTGACTGCTTCTAAATCTGTGGAGACTAAAATAAACAGTAGTTTGCATCCTGAGTATGAGTTTAAGAAATGTGATGAACTGTTACTATTAAATAATACAAGTAGATTATTCTGATTCAGATGGTTGTATGTATGTATGTATGT
>NW_011889354.1:691161-694656 GCF_000151845.1 Pteropus vampyrus | reverse complement strand
GGCCCTAGTGTTTAAATGTTGAGAAGATTCCAATTGTAAAATCTTAGGTTTGTGTGTACAGAATCATAAATTCAAATTTTTACATAGTATTTGTTACAGCATAATTGTTTCTCCATGTATTTCATTAACATGAATCCTGTACTGTATTCTGCTACTTTACACTCTATGGTCATTTTGCATAACTGCTACCTTATTTTATGGTTAAAAAAAGAGCCAATTTATGATAAACATATGTTCTTAAGTTTAAAAGTATAAAATTATAACTATTACTATTCATTTGTCTTCAATATTTTCTTTTAGATATATTTTAACATCAAAATTATTCTGTCCCTTAGTGCATCTTTAGATTTTCTATAGAAAATTATATACTACTAAGTAGGAATATAATACAAACCATTGCCACCAGGATACCACTGTTATATGATTGGAAATAATGTTATCGTTTCTTAGTAACATTTAATTTTGGTTGAAATCAAAATGTTTCAACCAATGATATAAAAAAAGAACAACCTTCTAATGGACAGTGTCTGAAGAAATAGGAGGCAAGTTTCTTCAAGATGCAAAATTCAAGCGATGGGGAAAGAATTATTTAATGTGATCATACTACACTGGAACATTGGCATTTATTTATTATTTACTTCTAATAGGAATAAGTCAGAATACCTAATGAATCAAATATGATTTATAATTATATTTTTGGTATTAGGGTATGATCATGAACTATAAAAATTCAGAGATTATATACAAAAACCTTAGAGAAGCAAATATTGTTGGGGAGATTCATAATCTATCAAGTTTTCCAAGTTCATTTGCTATAACTTTGCAAAGAAGCTGTCAAAGGAGGGATGATTCAGGGTTTTTCTAAGAACACCATTCTAATTTTCATGAAAACCGTATGGTTCAAAACTACGAATTGGGCTGCCAAACTTTTCTTTCAAATGTTTGATGCTTTTGGAACATGTGGATTCTATTTTATTTTCTTTATTAAAAAACTCCATTTAATAAAGTGCTTTATTATGATATTTTAGTGTTGGAGATTCAATGGAAAAACATTTTTTATTACTGTGAGGTAGTAACAAGACATAATATTAATAATTTGATGCACAAAAGCAGCCTATTGATACATACGTTTGCTGCTAACACATAGAAGTATTAGAGGGTCCCAACTCCTTTAGACATACAACAGTTATGATTTCTGAAATATATAGTCCCAGTATTTTATGCTTAGGAATCTGCCCATGTTATTATACAACACTGGAACTAAACCATGATGAATGGTTTAGCTCCATTTCTTATTCCTTCTTCATGTGCCTATGATTTTTATAACTATATTCCTTTCTTGGACTTATCTTTAAAGTCTGTGGGAGATAACTTCCTCCCTTTGGTAGCCAGCAGGGGGGCTCATGTTTCCTTATTTTGAAGCTGCAGGGTATTTGTTCTTCCCTGTTTACAGCTGGTGGGGTTCCTTTTTCTTCCTTATAGCTGCCTTTTCATCAGCACAGAGGGAGATTCAAAATCAAAAATGATCTTAATTAAATGTTTTCTGTACAAGAAACACCCATTCCACAACTTTAGTCTTTCCAGTTCACTTGGGAGTGTCCCTCCCCACCTTCTGTGTTGGTAAGACTGCAGACAATAGACTTTATCACAAAAGACAAGGATAAATATTTATCAGGGCACAAAAGATGTTTAGAGGACTTACGTCTATTTACATTCATTATTGTGAACAGGTATAATCACTTGAGTTGTTATCAAAAGTCTTAGCTTAACCATTTTCCTATATAATATTTTTAAATAATGTATCTCCCAAAAAAGTTATAAAAATGCATTAAATATCCAGAACAACTGTTCAGAGCATATTTACTTTAGGGTTCAGGTTTCCAAGAATGTCTTATGCTGCAGTAAGTTATTATAATACTCATCTTTTAGAGGAAATTGTAGGTTCATTAGCTTCATGTTAACATTTACAGATATGATTAATTTTATATTTCTTAGTTGTGTACAAATGGTATGAGGAATAAAAGAAAATGTAACCAGATTTTGATTGGCTTAATTAATAGTGAATTGTTGCCTTAAAGAGTAAGCTAAAAATTCTAAAATTTTTTTCTTTCTTAAAAATTGCATCGATAAATGCATCCAATTCAAATGTAAACTCTACGATGACCTTTTTTTTGAAATATGAATAGAGTAAAAAATTATATTAGGTTAGTTGAGTAAATTTTGTTTCAATTATATATAAAAAGACATGATTAGGCAGATAGTACCTATTTAGTTGATTTTTTTTTACAAGTTTTAGTTGAATACATTTTTTAAAAATCATTTAAGGCATTTGAAATATTCATTTTGGTAAATAGAAAAGTTAGAATTTAGTGAGTAATCTTACTCTCTAAAAATGCATTTTCAGGAAAAAGCTAAGAGATAGCTTTCAGATGGAAAATTTTATAATTATGAATTGTTTTAAGAATAATATTATTATCATAATGAAATGCAAATATCTGTCACCAGAAAAGAAATGGTATATTAAGATGAAATACAACTTCTATTTAGACATAAATTATAATTTTTAATTATAACTACTCCCTATAATGTTCATATTTTTACTTACATGTACAGTTGTTTATTGATTAAATAATCACAATTAAGAAGTAAAATACCATTTTGAAGCAGGATTTTACAACAAATATATTGTGTTTAATAATGAAATCATCTATTGAAGAATTGTGAACATATTTGCATGATTTTTCTCATAGTTTTTGAACTTTTGTAAGGTTAAGTACTTTATTTCTTTTTACAAAGTAAAAATTCATAGAATAATAATTTGCTGAATCATTATGAGCTTTTATTCTTGGATAGGACAATTTCATAAAATTCAGATTATTTTAGTGATGGTATAGTTTTTTAAATAATGATTTAGTGTTTATACAGTGATTGTAATAAAAACTTCATGTAGAGAGACATGGTCCTGTGGTTTGGGGTTTGCTTTTTATTGAAAAAAGCATTGTTCTAAGTGAATAAGACATGCTTATTTTATATTCTAATTCAATGTCTATAAAGCATACCTTTGCCTAATTCACTGCTGTCTGAGTTTTTCTCACAGGGCATAAAAATAGAAAATCATTACTTT
The DNA here is from genome assembly GCF_000151845.1 of Pteropus vampyrus. Lineage (NCBI taxonomy): Eukaryota > Metazoa > Chordata > Mammalia > Chiroptera > Pteropodidae > Pteropus > Pteropus vampyrus. The sequence continues at coordinate 691,532 of NW_011889354.1, read as the reverse complement.
AAAAGAGATATTTTCTTAAAAAAATAGAACAACTTTTGAAATATTAGTGAGGTTGGTATTTCAATGCCCTTTATTTTTTAATTAAAAGAAATTTTAATTTTAAACATTGTGGTTATATTCTTTTCTCTATCTCAAAATCAATTTTCAATTAAAGTTAAATATATTTGAATCAAAACTTAGTACTATTACTGCATTTGTAGCTTTTTTTTTTTTTTAATGTAGCTTCTCCTTTGAAAGAACTTATTTTCAACCATAGGAAGTTGGTTATTCTGTGTACATTTATCAGATAGGCCTCATATAATTTCTTGTATCTCTTAAGGAAGTCCATATATAATAAAGCACCCAAGAACACAAACCTAATGAAAAACATG
>NW_011889354.1:672912-690086 GCF_000151845.1 Pteropus vampyrus | reverse complement strand
AAAAAAAAAGATTAATGACAGCAAAATTTATCTTATATCAATCTGAAAAGGTTAAGTTTGCTATGTTCAGTGATAAAATAATTTTAATAACAACTTAAAAATAATTAATGCTTTTACCTGATAAAGTGGATATTGATTTGAGTTAATAATAAAGAAACATGTTTCTGTTGTTTTTCTTTATCTTGCTACTCCTGTCTTGAAGATATACCAACTCTCAGAGCAAGGGCATTTTTAATGATATATATAATATACTAAAAACCATTTCAAGCATGATTCAAGAGTACTGAATAAATATTCAGAAATATTTCTTACTGATGCTGAAGCTAGTGATGATTTGAAGTATAATTTAGTTAGTACCATTTGCCATGTAGATATATTCTGTCAAATTTAGAAATGCATTTGTGGAGATATAATGTATCTTATATGACATGATTTTCTGAGGGATTTGTCATAATATTAGGCTCTATGGAAACCTATCAAAAAATACTGCCTTCTACCACAAAATAAGATTTTTATATTGATACTATGGGGATATAAAACTGAATAGCAAATATATGACAAAGAAAATGTGTGTAATGGGTGACTTTTAAAAATTTTTCCAATTTACACCAGAAGTTCATATCTAATAGTATTATCTTTGGTCATTTGTGAACATCTTGACTTATTTTCTTATTTACACTTTTAAGTATTATTCATCATTAATTTTCTACAAAGAAATTTAACATAGTTAATCTAAACTTATAGTTACATGCTGTGATGTTTTCTAAAATAAACAGTCTTTCCAGTCAGTTTTAGAATTTGTCTCTCTTCTGATTTCCTTTATCTTATCTTTTAAGTATAAATATGAATATCAAGTGAACACATAGAGTGCCTATTCATCTTTGTTCTTTCTATCAGTTGCTTTATTTAGATGAAAATCATATAATCAAAAATGTCAATATATTGTTTGTGAAACAATGTCACTTCATAGAAATATTTAGTAAATGTTTCATAAAGGCTTGCTATATAAACCTAAGAGTGGAATAGATTTATATCTCATCCTAATAGAAATTTTCAGTGAATTATGTGTGACTATTCCAAATGACAAATTTTATAGATAGCAGTACTTCTTGGGGGGTTCAGTAAGTTGGTTATGTTGCCGGTTATAATAGACTCTAGTTCTAAATCCATTAATTCTTGTTTAAAGAGAAGAGTACTGTTAGTGAAATCTAGTAATTAAAAAAAGTGTCATCACATTTGATACAACTAAAATTAACATTTTTCTCCATGATTTTCGGTTTGTCATTTTTATGTGTTTGCCAATATGTATTTCTATATGCTTTACACACAATAGTCACTAACTTTGTTTCTTTATCAGTCTCAGTCTTTTCAATGTTATATGCACAATCTACAGCAACACTTGCTGTATTTAAGATGCTTTATCTCCAGTTCTAAATTCCTAGTGATATTAAACTTTATTAAGTGGAAAATTCTTTTTTATTTTCCAGATATTTCATTTTACAACTTTATTACCTGCTCTGACTTTATGAGAAGCTGAGAAATTGAGCGATTTTACTTGGGCACATTGATGTCCCAAGCTAGCTCAGGGTTCAGACAAGAAAAATAGTAGGAATTTATATGATGTAGGCAATTGGAATTGTCTGCCACAGCTGATGTATGTATGATGAAAAAATATATCCAAGAGTTTCAGAACAATTGATACAGACATGAAGATATAATTCCTCATTTGCTTGTTATGTACATCATTCACTATCAGTACACTGAATTATTTAGGAGACAGAGTCATGATTCTTCATGCTGCCCCCACCCATGCATGACAATAAAATGGCATTGATGACTAATTGCCTTAAACGAGTCTAAACAAATAGGGAAAGTTAAAACTTCAAGTTAAATCTTGAAAGTATAATGGTGGTTTAAAGATGGTGACAAATCCACACAAACAGCTAAAGTTTCAGTGTCATAGTAGTCTGCAGGAAGATGATCACTCATTGTGTAACTGACCTCTACACTATTTTTATCAGTATAACTATAGTAAGACTGACTTTGAGGAAGCCTTGAAGTTGTAACTGTTCCATGTCTAGATGACTCTGGTATTTCATCCCTTACCCAACAGCAAACAAGTATTAAAATGCTGGAATAATGGGAACCCTCAACCCTCTCCTTATAACTCTAGTTAGTCACTGTTCACATCTCCAAAAATTTAAGTTTTTCTGGGGTGAGAAGTAAAGGAAAGGAAGTTTCAGTGTTGACTAACAGGGCTTCTTCTGGTAAGTCTGGAGTTGTTGGGAGGAAGTAGCAATGAATTCTCTTTTTTGGCAGCCTGTTGGAATTTAGATTAATTTGGAATTAATGAATTCAAAATTGAGCTTGGTTATTACTCTTAAACCATAGATAGTTATTTTAGAGGTTAAGATGGGTTTTTGCATATATACTAGAAAAATATCTGCACTGTATTATGTTGAGAACATGCACTTATTCTGAGGAGAGTAATTGAAATCTCTCGAGAGATTTTCCACTATAAAATGTAAAAGTAATTTTGTATGATGCATAAATCACCATTACTTGATAAACGTATTACACAACAGTCTTAAATATTTAAATAAATGTTAGTAATACTTTGGTACATTTAAGATGCCTGTGTTTCTCATATATCCTAACTTTATTCTATGGAAAAGATGAAGGTTAAAAAAATGAGTTCAAAAGTACATACAGTTGGGATATACACACAAAGTCTTAATGGAAAATGAGCACAATAACTGTGAAAATACAACAGATAATTAAGAATGTTTAAAAACATCTCTTGTCAAAGTTACACATAGAATTCATTTCTAAATTACATATTTACATTAGAAAATGGAATAGATGATGTTTCTTCCATTATTTGAGTAATTTATTATTACTTAATTGATTTTTCTTATGTCTATACTATCAGTTTGTCAGGTAGCATATAGTTTATTGCTCTTTTGGAGTTTAGACTTTCCAACACATAGATTGAACTTCTTTGCCATAATTATATATATATATATATGAAATAAGGTGATAGATACATCTATAAATATGCATAAATTTATAAATATGTGTTTATTTACATAATTATATTATCTACAAAATGAAAAAGTGTTTTATATAGTAGCTTTAGGTAGTCTATATAAACATATTTTTAAAATCATTTTTTAAATACATATATTTGTGCTGATCCCAGAGTGCCCAAATTTTATCCCATGGAGTTTATATATTAACAGGGTAGACAAAAGGCATTTCATAGTACAACTGGATAGCTTTTATTATGTATTTTGATCAACAATTTGTAAAAAGCTCTTTGAGGTTTAATTTTAAAACTCTCTTATTGCAGTAAAGCAGTTCTAGCTATTTTTCTTCATCTGATTGTCATTAATTAATGCTAAGCCATTCCTTAGAATAATGAAAGACCACTGGGAGTCGTGTTAACTCTTGAGGCTCTGTGCAATTCAGGAGTAGCACCCTGGTGAATTAGGACCAACCACTGAGGGTACTAGGGACCCGTGTAGTCAAACTCCTATCAATTCAACAGTTTCTGAAGCATGTCATATAGCTCACTGTTTGTCATGGTGTGTTTTGTAGAAATTAATATTTTCTTTAGTATTTATGGGTCTTTTCAGTGAGTATGAGAAACTTTGGAATCTGTATTTCTCTCAGGAGGAACCTCATGAAGCTCTGAAGAAATGGGATGTGGGGTGAAGCAAAGATGCTCTCATTAGCTTTCTGCTAACCAATGGTAGTTCTAATGTACAGTGATTATATGTGCACAAGCTAATCTCATTTCACCCTTGTAGAAGTCTGCCAAACTCTACCACACATTCAGGAGCAATGGAATAGCTTCAAGTAAAATTGGCTTATTTATCTATTATCTAATTGTGTACCATTAAAAGAAAAATAAGCACTTTACCCTGAAAAGTTTGTCATTCCAAAATATACAATATTGATGAAACCACCATTGCTTTGATGTTTCTTTTCATTAATTTTTTCCCATGTCTTAATTTCATATAGTTGGAATTGGTAGGCAAAGAATTTTTTCCATTTTTCATATAAGAGGGTTATTGATCTTTAAGGATTTCACTCCAAATTGGTTATTAGCTGCCACCTTTTTAGTGCTGTGTGGGAAGTGTTTATATGACTCTGATAATTACTTATGCACAAGATGGAGAGAAACGTACACCTATGTAAATGTTTGTCAGTGATTGACCCCAAAATGGAATCTTTACTTCAAAATAGCCAACTTTTAGACTTTTATATTTTTATAAAGATAATTATTAGAAGGATCCAATATATTTTACTTGATCCAATGTACCTCATGGAAAGTTTAATGTATTTTGAATGTAGTGAAAGTTTTGGTATGACAAATTTGGTATGACTTATGATTCTCAATAACACATTTTTATAATTGTACCATATATTATACACACAGCTATCAAATATATATATGATAAATATATGTATACATATCATATATATATATACACATGTATGTGGGGTGGTGTGGGTAGGTATATATGCATATGGAAAGAGAAAAACATGGTTCAAAATACATTTCATAATGAAATCTACTAAGTAAAATAACGTGAAACCATGACACAATGATATAAAAATAACAGGGAAAAAATTAAATAAACAAATAAAAAAAAGAAATTTAAAAACCAGAATAGAAGTCCACTACATGCTTCTGCATATTTGTGAATATCTAATACCTACTGCCATTATATTCCAATTAAAAATAATGAGCTATTTTATAAACATCATGAATATTATGTTTAACTTTTTGGAATCCAAAGTTTCAACAGATAATAGATTGTATAAATTACCTTTTATAAAAATTTAGTTATTAATGATCATTTTTAGAGAACCATCCAGAGAGATTCAACACTTTGCTATAGTTGATTTAAATTATGATTAAAATGATGAAATATTGTCTCTGTGAAATTTAAAAGAATCATACATACTAGATTCGGAATGAAATCTATTAGAGGCTCTGGTGTGTTTGTGGGTCTTATGTGAATTGATATACTAGTTTAATTTTAAAAACATGTTAATTCAGTCCCTGTTCCATGCCACTGGGATCCGTATCATTGTAATATGTTGTAATCTTTAAAATTAAGTTAAGGTGTATTCTTTCATGATAAAAATTAACTAAAGTGCATAAGACTATTTCTGAGTCTCCAATAAAACTACACATTCCTTCATTTTCATAACTTAAAAGAGTATAACAATGTCAATATTTGGACCTAAATTCAAATCATTCGAATTATACCTAAAACATAGAATTGCTTCATTATTTTTTAGTTTAAATATATCTTCATTAATGTGACAGTATTAAAATGGAATCTAGACAATACTTGGGAATATCTACTACTTCTAAATTTGCTTCTCTTTTAATAGATCGTTTGAAATTGTCTCTGGACTACTTTACATTGGAGAATATGTATTTCCAACCATAAATAAAAGAAAAAAATGTTCCTTTCATTATTCTCTATTTTTTTAAAAATTAGTTTCAGGTATACAATACATTGGTTAGACATTTATATAGTTTATGAAGTGATCTCCCCAATTACTCTGTCACCTATCTGGCACTACACACAGCCATTACTGTACTATTGACTATATTCCCTATGCTGTACTCCACATCCCTGTTACTATTTTTTAACTACTAATTTATACTTCAACCCTTCTCCTTTTTCTCCCAGCCCCCAAAATCCCTCCCTTCTGGCAATCACCAGATTGTCCTCTGTAGCTGAGTCTGCTTACATTTGGTTTGTTCTTTCTGCTCCTTTGATTTTGCATGAAAGTGAAATCATATGGTATCTATCTTTCTCTATCCATATTCTCTTAAATTCTAACTAGAGAGGAATAGACTCTCTCGTCATCATTCTTTAACTCTCATCTCCATTTTTTTTGGAAACAAAGTTGCCCAGACTGTAGCAGTTGTAGCTACAGGCCTGTAGGACAGCTGCAGGTATTTATTCCACTGATATCCAGGTTTATTGTCAGGCTCAGAAACCTGAGCCTGAAGATACAGAGATACTTTTATAGGGATTTCTGTATTTATCATGGTCTTTTCCTATGAATTGTTGTTATTCTAGTCTCCACACCAAAAAATTATCAGTAAAAGTAGTAAACATATCACTTATTATTAGCATTTTGTGTCTAGTATATAAATTCATCAAAGGACGTTTCGAAGAACTGATTTGATTCATTAAAGTTTCATGTGTGTGCTCATCTGTATATCACAAAATATAATATTGCTTTACTTTATTAGTTTTTATTAAATTTGGAAAATAACTGATACCTCTTTAATAATTTTGAGAAGTTTCATAAATACAAAAGATCCCACCCCCCTCCATATTTGTGTCGGCAGCCCTCTTTATAATAAAAAGTTTGAATTTTTTTAAAACCAAATCAATCCAAGCTAAAAGAAAAAAAAAGACCTTTGATCTTTTATTCTATGTGCTAATGTTTTTACTGCTGCTGTAGAAGCTTTCTCAATTCTTCCATTTATTTTTATAAACATAAATAAATCACTTATTTTTTAAAATGATCTGTTTCTGTTCCTATTTGAGTGCCATCATGTAACATATTTTGTGTGTGACATTTGCCAGCATAAATACTTTCAATAACTAAGATGTTTTCAATGTCATCTTTATCAAATAACTTCTTAAAAAGTAATTTCTTATCACACTGTACTTGCTACCAAATCATCTCTCTGCTTGGCAGGCACTGTAAAACCTAAGTTAAGTGTATTTCAGTTTATTCAATCTGGAATGTTCTAAATGACAATTAATGACTTAAAAATGGAAACTTTTGTGATTCAAACTTAGGTTTTTATAGACATGAGTGCATCAACATAGCAATTAACATGATAGACACCTTGTCATAAATTATTGCTCTTAAAATGTCAGATTTGTTAATATCATTGAAAGATTTCAGAAATAGTTCAAGAAGAAGAAAGCTAGAGTTAATTATTTTTCACTGAGATTTTATTCATGTATATATTCATAAAATAAGTAGAATGTGTTTAGCTTTATTTGAAGATTTGGTGGATATGGAATTCATTTATTATGTCCTATGCTTATGTGGGCTTACTTAGATGTTCTTAAAGGCAGAGGCTTCTAGAAACAAACTTGCTCCAACATTTGATATTTTGATCCCTTGAAAATGGTTCCATTGCAGTAATTGTGTGACCATTTCCTCTTAGCTATTGTCATTCCCCTAAAATATGTTTTTCAAAAGAAAAAACTTTTTTTAAAAAACATAATTAGGGTACAAAAAATAATTTTGTTAAATTAAATGGCAAGTATTTATTAAAAATATTCTGCCAGGTTTTTTTTTCTTTCATAGTTAAACTTAATTATTACCAAAAATATAACTTTGGAAAAAATTGTCAGGAAAGATACTATTTAGATTTTGCAAATATTATTTGTTATGATAATTTGTGCTAGTATTTTATAGCTATTGATGGAGCATACATAGGCTAATACAGGACAGTTAACCTTTGTTGCTGAATATTGCTTAGGAATGTGCTATTCATTTAAAACATCTTGGAGTTCTCCCTAAATATTTTGTTAAAGTATACTGGTAGATAATTTTCATTATGCTATCTTATAGCAATTACAGACTACAAAAGAAATAATCTCCTATTTTTTTTTTTATGGGGACTAGAGAAATAGAAATGAGTGTAGAAATAAGAATATTAAATAAGCCAGAATTAAATGGAAAATGAGTCTAGTTCAATCAACAGACCTGTATTGTTCACTGATAATATCCACGAATTCAGTAGCTTCTCTACAATTCATCTGTCTCTTGCCACCCAAGAGCCTATTCTCATCTAGTTTTGCCATGAGAAGGGAACCTCATCTGTTTATTTAAATTAAAACAGTGATTCTTATCTGGAGAATGGGTTGTATGCCTTATAATAGTAATAGTATAATTTCTGCTATAGAAAACCACTGTTAATAATTGAAGTATATCATGTCTTTCAGGATTGTAGGATGGAAAAGATTGGGAAATAGTGAACTATGATATTAGTCACCGGTAGTAGATGGAACATTATCTTCTAGAACTTTTGTACTTAATAGGTAATTTCAGAAGAGCAAACTCTCACTCTAACCTAATGGACTAAACTAATAATGGAATTCCAGGCCTATGGCTACCTGAAAGAGGAAGGCTTCGGGAGCTCACACTGCATTTTGGTCCTTGCAATCAAGATCACAGTAGGCACATGCTTACCTGATTAAGTCGTGAGACTCCTGGGCCAAACTCCAATTGTGTACTTGGATGTGTAGTCAGGTCATGCATAATAGGCTTAAGGATAACTCTCTACCTTAGCCTCTTTATATTTTCAATTCATAATTTTGGTCCTGAGTAAGCAAAGTTATTGATTATCCATTTTTTATGATTTAGATACCAAAATTTTTCTTTTATGACCTCAGATGATTCATTCATACTAATAAACATAGATTATCCAGTGGCAGTAATTTCGATCTAATGTTCTACCCTTATTTTTGAACTTTTTAATAGTGTATGTGTGTGATAATTTTACCATATCCCTTATTATTCCTATTTTGTTTCACTAACATCACATATATTTATGTTTGTCTTTAGATATACATATTTAAAATATTCTTTTTAATACTTTCAGTGCAAAGACATATTAAATACATTGTTCCAAAGCCTGAATTATAGTAGCATTTGTAATAACATTTTATGTCTCAGTTGATATTGATTTTTCAAAAATACTTTGTCTCAAAAACATTTCTTGTCTAGACCATGTCACCCTGAACAAACCCAATCCCATCTGATCTCAGAAGCTAAGCAGGGTTAGGCCTGGTTAGTACTTGGAAGGGAGACCACCTAGGAAGACCAGCTGTTGTAGGCATAAAAAATAAAAAAATAAGGGATTGTAAGCTAACAAGATCCTTGCAATCTGTGAGGTCAACCAAGGGTTGCCTCGCCTAAACAAATAATAAAAAAAAAATTTTTTCTTAGATCATTTGGCATTTTCTTTACATTAAAAACTAAAGAATTTCAAGTCATTAGAATATTTCCATTTAACTGGGTCTTCAAATTGTAATTGTGTTGCCTAAAAAAAGTTAATAGCTAACCTGATATTTTTACATTTCTAGTTCATGCAGTAGCCTAATTTTATAAACAAGTTAAAGCCAAAACTTTTTCTTTCTATGATTTGGCTTCGTTTATTACAAAAGGTTGCAAAGTAATTGAAGGAAAATGAAAACTAAATGAAATAATTAAATAAGCAATCTAATTTCTAGGTGTTAATTCAATTCTATTTCTAATCAATTTTCTGTATTTTAAACTTCATTTGCTTTCTAGCTACTTCTTGCCTGCAGGCTTACATGTCTCAAATTATGGGATGGATACTTCCCTGAGTACTTAGCATGATGACACAAGGGAGAAATGCCACTCAGAGAGCTAGACTAATACATTTAACAGTTATTTCGTTATTTGGTGGTTTTAAACTCCAGATGGCCACGTCTAGTTGATTCGATTGTCTTTGTCTGTAAGGTTGAAATCTGTACTGTGAAATTGTATGACCAGAAAGGGATAAATCTTGATTTACTAAAGATGACTTTATTTCTTCTGAGATATTTTTAAGGGAAAAAGAGGGGTAGTGTACCTAAACGGAAACATTGAGCAAGGTAAGTGAAACCTTTTTAATGTATCTTGGTCAGCAAATTAAACCAAATTGACAGATGTAAAATATATTGACATTTATATTGAAGCAGTTACCAAGTTCCCATGTTTTCTACCAACACATTTACAAATCTGAAAAAAAAAAATTAACTAAAGAATGCACTGAGTTGGCACGTAAAAGCCTTTTCTATAAACTCTAAGGTCAATTTTCAATCCCTTCTTGAATAATTACTTATCTCTAAAGCTAACGGCACTGTTCTTGAAGCTAAGTACATTTTTTAAAGACAAGAATGATAAGTAAAAGTACATAGAAGGCTGACTGTTAGCATTATAACAAATATCCTCCAGCATAAGTGATCAGGATATTAAATTTATGGTAATTGATTTTTACAGTTTTTGTCAGAAAAATATTTTAAAATATAAAGAAGTAACTTCTTAACCAACTACTCATGTGTGTCAAATATGTATACTTAAATAAAAATTACAAGTTATTTTTTTTTTAATTTGCTTTTAGGATGCCATTTTAAAAAATAGACAAAACTTAAAAGCTTTAATGGCTTTCTTACTAGGAGACAAACCCTCCATAAAAATTCCACTGCAGCATTTTGCATCCTTAAATTCACATGAAGTTAATATTTAAAGTAATTTTCACCATCTTTTGCTGTTTTTTAATTAAATATTTAGAAATAATTTATGAAAATTTCAACTGTTCATTTCTAAATATTTCTGCTAGCCAAGCCTGTAGAAACTAGGTAACCATTTTAAAAGATAATCACTAACAGATTTCCTAAATCCCTCCCACGGATTTCTTTATAATAAAGCTAATGTGCAAAATTGAGTAATATTAAAGTGCTCACTTTTTTTTTCTTAATCCAGCTCACTAAAATACATATGGAATGGCAGTTCTACCTGTCATTTTCAATATATCTAATAGGTTTTTCAATTTCTAAATAGTGGCCTTATTAATTGTATTAAATATTGAATATTAAATCAAGCTTGTGTATGTGTGTGTGTGTGTGTGTGTGTGTGTGTGTGAATTAAAATACCATCAAAAGGCTTAGTTTTTTATGCCTCTCCTGCCCTTGAAGTTTTTGTGCATATCTTTGCTTTCCTGTGGCTAAGTACACACCCCTAAGTGATATGATTGCATGAGGTAGCAATCTCCTTTATCGATATCTTGAAGATAAATTAAGTGAGGCTGGATTTGTGGATTTTGCCTTTAGTCCTGTCAGAAACTGATGCCCTTCTCCTTGGGGAACCTACACCACTCAACAAAGAGAAATTGTGAATAGTCGTGCCTCTTTGCCTCCATATGCTATTCCACAGTGATCAGAATATGAAGGCTTAATTATTTATTGTCTAATCATTCTGACAATAGATAAAATCTGTTTCTCAATTCTTGAAAACTTTCCAAACTCCTTACTTCTATATATTTACACAATTATTTACTTTGACAGGGTCTATTTTGTAGTGCTCCAATATCTGATAGTAAGCTTATGCTTTTAATTGTGACAGTCTGAAAGCTTATTCTGAAAGCTGTTTCCAGAGAAATCTAATTATTCTTGGTTGGGAATGTTCTTCTGATGATACCACTAGCCTCCTGGGTACTAAGCATGTCTGATGATAGGTGATTCATAAGCACAATGTGACATTTCCCAATGAGCTGTTTTGTCACAGGTTATCCATTTTGTCAGATGTGTTATTTCATCCCGAGCTTTAATGTGACTATCACGTTGCTGGGCAAGTAGCTGTGAGTGTTGTGTACAGCTTGTCAAAACCATAACACCAATTTGAGTCAGAATACATAAGTTTTGAATCAGAGCATGTTAAATTTAAATAAGGATCCCACCAAGTCACGGCTAATTTCTCCCGTCCTTAGTAATCTGAGGTCCAATGTATGAGCATTAAACTGCCATAATTTGCCCTTGCAAAGAAGTTAAATTAATTGAAGAACGTAGGTTCTGGATGGGGAAGGCTTTTTTTTTTTTTTTTTTCTTTCCTGTTCTTGTGTTAGGTTACCGTGGGATAAGTTTGAAGAAAGCAGTCTGTTCGGATGATAAACTACTTGAATCAACTGTGACAAATACAGAAGATTCTGAGTCTTTTTTTTTTTTTTTGTACAATTCCAGTGTTCATGCTTCCTGTCTTGCTCTTCTTATCCTCACATCTCACATTAGCACATTAATTAAAAGGTGAATCTGTAATTTCAATATAATTTATTTTGACGCAGTAACTTAATGGCACTTGTTCCGTAAATTCAGAGGAGTTGAAGATTAGAAACAAAGTTCCAGAATCAATACAGTATCGATATTAAGAACATTCTTAAAAATAGCTCATTTCTTTAACTAATTTTTAAATAAACATTGGAAATTAAAATTAGAAATATCTTGTCAACATAGAATTCCCTTTAATTATTTTGAAATTAAAGAACATTTATAGAATTTGAATTAGTTGATAATTTTAATACATTCTCTTGTGTTAGTATTTGGAATTTTCTTTTAAAATTTTATTTTTATTTGTCTTGTTTTATTTGTTTTCTTTTTAAATGATTATATTTTATATAGATAAAGAGATGTATGTATGTGTATCCAAATTTATCATAACAATATGATTAAGCCAATTAATGTTTGAATCAAAATAAGGAATGTAGGAAAGGAAAGACCACAGGGGAGGGGCAATAATGGTAAGCTTTTCATTTATTTAAATATAAAACTAAATGTTAGCAACTAAAGATAATATTTTAACAAAATGACTAAATGTTAAACTTAGAAAGGTAAGTTTAAGCATATTCACATTTAAAACTTAGGAAGTAGGAAGAGGCAAGACTGGTACACATGAAACTGCTAATATCCTCATATTTCACAGTAAAAAAAATCATATAGAATCATATCACTTAATATGTAGTTTTAAAAAGGTAATGACTTTACCTTTTAATATTTTTCATAATTTATTTTTGAAAAAGAAATTTAAAGAATTCATATCCTTCTTAATAAAGAAATATTAGAAATTCATCATTGGCTTCAATTTCATTCTTTTGTTACACTCCATTGAAAGTAAATTTAATACTTAAAAAAATAGTATTTGTAATAATTCACTGTTTATTAAGATATTTTCCATTCATCTGTCCATCCATATATGTACATAGAAAGATTTCTGAAATGAAATCCCCTAATAGCAATTCTGTGTATTTCTGCATGAGAATTTGGGGTATTTTAAAACATCTCTCTGTACCTTTTATTTCTTGACAAATAATTTTTTTAAGTTCTTTACAATGAATGTGACTCCTAGTGAAAAAAAAAACATGATTTTTCTTCAGAAAATACTAAGAAATATTCTAAGATATTATTGGTGATTAATTCTGAATAGTAGAAATATGATATGGATGGCTTATTTACTTCTTTGTACATTTTAACATCTTTTTAATTTTAGAGATATAAACTTTTTAAAAATTAGGAAACACGAAACATTATAGGATCTACTATTGACGAGAAATGGTATTTCCAAGAAAAAAATGAACAAATTGTTTTCATAATGTGGGCCTATCAGTCAGCAACCCCAATAATATTTCCATTTCTTTAGGAAAGAGATTTTGAACCTTACAAAGTGAAGTAGAATTTTCCATGAGAATGGAATTCATTAGAACAATATCTGCATTCTATGAAAACATCTGGTGATTTTGGTCATACTATCTCGTGTTCAGGTTTAAATTCCTGCCTAATAATAAGGCTGTTTTAAGAATAATTCAGAGATTCTTCTGTCCATAGATTTTTGAGCAATAAAAGTATATTTGCATTAAAGAGCTACATAATTTGCATTATAAATTTGATGATTCTTAAACTTTTCTGAAATATGTATATATATTTTTTTCATTTTGAAAAGTAAATGTCATATGTCTTAGTATCCATTTAATTTTATCACCAAAGCCTCAAAGGTTCCGTATATATTAATGTTTGAGAAGGAAAGTAATTGTAGGTGGCATTTCCACCCTGCTTTCTACATAATAAAATTATCTTATCAACATGGTATAATGTCAAAGAGAAGGAATAGAGTTAGTGCTCACATATGAAAAATTAATCAGCCTTATTGACTTTGAGGTAAAATCTGGGAAGAAAGAAAATACAATGAGGTACATTTTAGGAATAAAAATGGTTAAGTAATTGAAAAATATTTTTAGAAATAAACATCTTCAATGTTTACATAGAATGCTCTTTTCTGTGGTTTGTTAACTCGTAAATATATTGATGAACTGTTATATAGCTAATCTAGAATCAATAGACTGTTAATGAGAGTAGTAATTGTGGTGTTATCATTTTGTCCAAGTTCTTTGCATAGTTCCTATCATGTGGTGGGGTACTATACGTAAAATAAGGGTCGAAGTTGGAATCAACTTAAATGCAGGAAAATGATTAATTCCAATGCAGGACTGCCTATTATTTTCAAATTGTAATGAAGTCAAAAAATCAGCCTGATCTTAATCCCCTACAGTTTAAATGGATTATTATTATTATAATAATCTAATAAAACATAACACATTATGACCAGTATTAAATATTAAACTTTATATATTCCATTTGTAATATTAACAGATATAAAGAATACTTTTTGTTAGTACTTTGGACCCTCCATAAGTTACCTGAAACTAAGATTTTATTATTATACATCGTAAAATGTAAAAGGTTGATTATTTTTTTATTTTCCAGTACCATTCTCCTCCTTTTTGATGTTAGATTATGTCGATGAGAGAGTTTATTATTTAGAAAGGGTATTTGACTTAAAGCAATGATTGTGAGTTTGAAGGTTTTTCCTGTCCATTTCTAATGGCATCAAGAGTGAGGAGACCATCTGAGCTTTGGAGGCTTGTTTCCATATTATGAAATAGGGATGATATTATCTGCCTTTTGTAATTCTGAGGGTTGTTATGAGAATTAGAAGAATTAATAAATAGATTGTGAAAAATTATATCTCAGTGTAAGTTGTTTTAACTATCAATGGATCTTGGTAAAAACAAAATTTCCTAATTTTCATGATTCTGTTTCCCTAGTCAAATCTATATCCACTTTCCTTTCCTTCCTCCATTTAGTCTGATTCACACTTTAGAGAATAAATTTCTGTTTATTTAGAGGTGTTCCTAATTTAACTCTCTTAGTTACCCTCACCCCAGGAATATGTAAATGGATTTTCTCTAATCACTTTCAAAATATACTTTTCATTGGGGGACTCCTCCCATTTTTTTTTTTTTTTTTTTTTTTAGGTAAAATAATTTCTATTGCTGCATTCATTGATTACTTTTGGATAAAATTTCATACATCTGTGGAAGTGACTGTATGGGAACTAGTGAGTCAGCCCTGAAAAGAGTTTTATGAATGGATAATGCAATGCCTTCCCTCTAATAAAAGTATTGTACATCTCACATTTAGTTTATATTGATTGCTCTCTGACACGGAAATAAACCAATCTTTATATTATGCAGGATTCCTGTTAGTGGTAATATTAGGAATATAAATCTTCCCCTGCGACTTCTATTTCTATGTTTTTCTCCAACCTGAAGTAACCCAAAGCAGGTTTTTAATTAAAGTAATGTGAACCACTGAGTGTATCACCCCTTTTATGCATGATCAAGTTACATAGCATATATTCCAGCTTTCTTATAAACTTGAATTTTATGGATGGGTAATGAAATCTTTCTCTCTAAGGTTTGCAATTTTATTTCTACCTTAAAAAAAGGAGTGTAGTCCTTGACTAGATAAAAATGTGTAAAGTGTGAGTAATTCACATAAAGATATTTTAGACTGGGTTTGCAAATGTGTACGTACTTTTAAGCCCCTTTTCATTTTTCAGCCTGTTTAAAAAAATCAAGTGATACTATTTTTTTTTACACAATGTATATTTGATAGAACTTTATTTTAGCTCACTTTATTTAAAACTTAAGGCTAAATTGTGAATTCCAGCAGAAATATTTTAGATTTTAACCAGTCCTTCATTGAATATAGCATTAAAACTCTCAGTTTTTAGAAGGGAGACTTTAAGAATATTAATATAGTTAATATTATCAAATGTTAGCTCTGTATAATGCTTGTTACTGTCTAAACACAGGGAGTAATACAGGATAGGGCCTATGAGTGTGATGTTGGGAGGTAGGCCAACCTTCAACACTTACTGGCATTGTAACCTTGAACATGGTAATTAATTATTTGAAGACTCAGTCCATTCTTCTGTAAAAGTGAAAATAATTATATCACTACTTTTAAGTTTGAGCAATTAGAGATAATGCAATTGAATCAATGCCTGACACAAAGAAAACACTCTAAAATGTTAACTATTATTAATTATTTGTTCATACCTCAAATTACTAAAAATCTTGCCTTTTGCTCAGTCTTAAATAGAAGACCTCGAATATATTAGAAAATGGTCTATGAACTTGAGATTTGTGTAGAGCACAGTACACTAACCAAAGATTTATCTATGATCTTACACTAATTAAGGATTCTTTAATAGTGCTTTGAACTAGAAAAATTTCTGTCAGGTTTCCCCATATCCCAAACTGGTTCAAGAAATTCTTTGCATTTTCTTTCTGTTCTGGCATAAAAGATTATAATTTTTTTCTCTATAATGTTCTCTTTTTCAACAGAGGGCTGTTATGTGGTGTGCTAGACTTTTAGATAGCCAGAGATTTGCCTTTGTTTAGGATTGGATGAAATGATTATCCTTTCTTTCTTTTTATAATATATTTGTGGAAAGATTTGTTGAGTGAAAATTACCAAGTAAAGTTTGAAATAACATTAATACCTTTAAATATTTTCTTCACAGTACTTTAAAATATCATATATATATAAATATATGTATTTATACATGGTATATATAAAATATATATTGAAATCTTAGGTTTCCAGTATCGATAATGAAACATACTGATTTAAACAAGGAACTGAATTTAAGAAGCAGTTTTCCTAAGAACTGATTTTTGTTTTTGACAAGGCATATGTCATTCTTATAATTCTCAATGATGCAGGTCTATATTTACCCCTTTTAATGTACAGATGCTGAATGATGTACAGGATATATGAGCTCTTGGCTTGAAGACAGAATGCTTGCACTCTAGGCACAGATTACATTCCTTCTAAATTTAGAACTATTATTTAAGTCTTTCATTTCAATTATTTTTTAATGAGATAGCTTTATGAGCTTAAATATCCTAACAGTGAAAGATTGGCTACAAATATGTTTTTCATTTTGTATGGCCTTACTTTCCTTCAGTAAATTAGGTTGCACTTTGTTTACATGGACTTCTACAGTTGATACTATGTAAGTGTCATGATAACAAAAAGAGTTAAATGCAGTATTTTCAAGCTTTTTTACTATGTCTCAAAAAGCATATTTTATCATGGGATTCTTTATCAAATAACTGGTCTTTAGGGGAGCTGTGGGCATTGAGTGAAAAGCTGTCTGAATGCATTGGCGAAGGTTTCTCACAGTATGTAATAATCGAGCTTGGT
>NW_011889354.1:667577-672862 GCF_000151845.1 Pteropus vampyrus | reverse complement strand
ATTTTCTTTCTGTTCTGGCATAAAAGATTATAATTTTTTTCTCTATAATGTTCTCTTTTTCAACAGAGGGCTGTTATGTGGTGTGCTAGACTTTTAGATAGCCAGAGATTTGCCTTTGTTTAGGATTGGATGAAATGATTATCCTTTCTTTCTTTTTATAATATATTTGTGGAAAGATTTGTTGAGTGAAAATTACCAAGTAAAGTTTGAAATAACATTAATACCTTTAAATATTTTCTTCACAGTACTTTAAAATATCATATATATATAAATATATGTATTTATACATGGTATATATAAAATATATATTGAAATCTTAGGTTTCCAGTATCGATAATGAAACATACTGATTTAAACAAGGAACTGAATTTAAGAAGCAGTTTTCCTAAGAACTGATTTTTGTTTTTGACAAGGCATATGTCATTCTTATAATTCTCAATGATGCAGGTCTATATTTACCCCTTTTAATGTACAGATGCTGAATGATGTACAGGATATATGAGCTCTTGGCTTGAAGACAGAATGCTTGCACTCTAGGCACAGATTACATTCCTTCTAAATTTAGAACTATTATTTAAGTCTTTCATTTCAATTATTTTTTAATGAGATAGCTTTATGAGCTTAAATATCCTAACAGTGAAAGATTGGCTACAAATATGTTTTTCATTTTGTATGGCCTTACTTTCCTTCAGTAAATTAGGTTGCACTTTGTTTACATGGACTTCTACAGTTGATACTATGTAAGTGTCATGATAACAAAAAGAGTTAAATGCAGTATTTTCAAGCTTTTTGACTATGTCTCAAAAAGCATATTTTATCATGGGATTCTTTATCAAATAACTGGTCTTTAGGGGAGCTGTGGGCATTGAGTGAAAAGCTGTCTGAATGCATTGGCGAAGGTTTCTCACAGTATGTAATAATCGAGCTTGGTAAAGGAAATTTCCAAGGGAAGGAAATTTCCAGGTGAAGAAAGAGGAAATGACATAAGAGCTACGAAGATGATAATGTAGTAGTTGGGAGCTATAACTGGAGAAGAAAATTTTATCAGCTGGGAAGTTTTCAATTTCCAATATTAGAAAGCACACTTCATGCTGCCTTGAGCAACAGTAATTAAGATATCAAAATATAGCGGATTCAACAAGGTAGAAATTTACGGTTTCACATAAATTTCTTGAGAAAAGTAAATTGTCAAGAGCAGAGAGGTGGCTCTGCTCTGTGAAGATATCCAAGGTCCCAGATTCCATTATTGTCCACCATTTTTCCAGACGGTATTGAAATTCCCGAACTCTCTGTGTGTTATGGAAGTAACAGAATATAAGCAGAAAACAACCACTGCATCATTTATTTATTTATGTATTGCACAAGTTTGATTTTGGAAACACTCTTACTGTTTCCTAGGGAATTTACAGTTCTACAGAACACTGAGAAACACTGCCTTCAATTAAAGTTTAGCCATTAGTTGTGAACCTTCTAGTGTCAAGAAAATGCCTTAAGTTTGTCACAGCACTTCTTCCACATAGTAGTCCTTCAAAAATATATATATATTGAATAAGAGGGAGAAAATAAAAGTAAGCAAGAGATATTGAAAGCTTTTATGCAGATTTAAAGTTATAATTTCATTGACCTATGAGAGTTTAAAGGATTTAAATAATCTTATGGGGATAATTGCTATTCAAAAGGAAGAGTCTAAGAATGTTACCATCAGGATATAGTCACTAACTGGACTAAAATAAAAGGAACTAAATGTAAATGTTGTGTTACATTTATTGTCCCAAAACATCCAAACCAGAAAGGTAATATTTTTATTTTAAAATCAGATGTGAATTAATATTGGGTGGATAGGGACATCATGCACTAGTTAGTCTTTGGAAAAGCAAGTCATAGAACCTTAATTGAATTTATGAACTGTAACAAGTAATGTCAAATTGCCAAAATACATAAAACTAGCAAAAGCAAGGCCTCTTCCTAATTGGATTTTTACTGAGAGAAACCAAGCCATTGAAAATTTAAGGAGAGATTGAATTATTTCAGTCATCAAATTCACAATATCAAGAGAAAGTATAAGTATTTCCACTGAGGAGAGGATAAATTAATTTGGACTTTCTCAACAGTAGAAAAAAAAATGATAAACAGATCGTTGACTTCAAATTATTATTGTTTTCTTGAGTAGAATGACTGCTTACTTGTGCTTTATGTCAGCGGATAACTAATAAGGGGATTTAAATATAAAACGTTATTTTTGAACAAGGAAAAGGCAGAGTATGTCTATTTGTATATCCTCAGACAGATAGGGATGCATTTTTATAGCTAGTAATGTTGCCTGTTTACAAACATGGGAGTAGACCAAATAATGTTCTAAAATCTATCCCAATTTAAAATTTTTTTTTGAAAACGGATATTGCACCAATTTTGTTAGTTATTTTCATTGACTATCATAAATTCTAGACATTTATTTAAAATATTAATGTAGATATGTAAGATGGTAATGTGGTATCTGCCGTTTAAAGAGCTTTCATAAACCCTGTATTCTGTACCTATACTTTAAGCCTGTGAGTAGCAACCTGAGGGGAATTGAGTCTCCTTTTTGCAGATGATTTTTAAAACCAGACATATTTAAAGAGCTGATGTTTTCTCAATTCCAGTGCAAGAATTTGAACACAAATCTATGAGACACCTAAGTCCGAAAGTTCCCATTCTTTCCACTGTGTTAGAAATTTGCAGAAATCTGAGGGATGTGAGAAATTTTTCTTTTAACTAATGCTTTATGTACATAGCAATATTATTTTATCTTATAAGAAGGTTTATTATACAATCATTGAACATAAGATTTTTCATTCATTCACTGATTTGTTTATTAAATGACATTTAAGAGACTTGCTACACGCTGGCAATATCGTTTTCAGCAAAACATATATGATTCTTATATTCATTGGATGATTTTTTGGGGATCAGTGGGTTATGCACTATAGGTAAGTAGAACACCTAAAGCAACAAGTCAAAGTGGATGATGTGTGTTTTTCCTTCTTTCTCAAATGCAAATTAAATGTATCTTCAGAAAAAGTGATTTGTAACAGTTACAAGGTATGTGTATTCTCATAAAAACACGTATTTGCTTTAAGCTCCAAAACATCAATCTTCTGGTAAAAACAAAATAAAAAAGGTTTTTTTTTTTTTTTATTGTTGTGGTTTTTTTGTTTTTTTGTTTTTGTTTTTTTAGATGTATCATTTATTTAGATCTCAACATCTTTACATTTTAATATACTTTAATTTGCTACCATGTGGAAAAGAAGGCCTGGATAGCATTCCTATTCTCCCCCATTCCTTAAGTTCCCATTTAAGTTGGTGAGTATGTAGGGCAGTGCTAAACCTAAGCCTGCCAGTATGGCAGCCACCAGCTCCATGTGGCTTCTGAGTAAAAAGATCTTACTTACATCCTTCTGCCCACCTCCCACCAGTCTTTGGGTATGTGCATGTGGCACATGCACCAGCAGAACATAAACAAACCCAGACAAACAATGTTATATAAATCTAAATGTGAAAGGACAAAATTGTGCCTGTGGATTAGGCTTTTTGAAAGTTCAGTGCTATTATTTAATTGGTTAACATGATTATATTCTATGTTTTATTTTCTTTACCCAGGAACTTTTAAATTGTAAAATCCTTCTTAGAGTATATATTATTATATTATTACTTATCACGTCTTATTACAGTTATTACTGGAGATTATTTGAGTTTCCAAGAACTATAGACTTTTCATAACATTTATGTCAGTTTCTATTTCCATTTTTAAAAAATAGTGCAAAGTTTGATTTCCACTGTAAAATGCCAACTTCTTAAATAAATATAACTCATTATATGACAAATGAAATAAATCTGCTAACATGTGCAGCTAATGTAGGAAACATTAGTGTTCAGTGTTAATTTTATTACGAGAGTTAGAGCATTTCATACATTTATAATTATCAGTCTTGCCAGAAATATTTAACTGAACCATTATAATACATCTTCTATCTTTATAGATGTTGTGGCTCAAAATCATGTAAAAAAATCAGTTTTCCAGTTAGGAATAATTGTGCCATAATTTAGTTGGAAGTAAGTTATCATATAAAACAAACTGACACATTTTTAAACTCAATAATTGGCATTCCAAATGGGTAATTTTTCTGTAAACAGATAAAAACGCTAAAAAACATAATAAATGGAATTGAAAAAAAAAGGGCAACATATAAATATTAGTTTTTCATGTCTGACCATAGCACAAAAAGAAATAGCAAAGCAAGATTTCAATTCAGGATTAAAATTCCCTTATAAAAGAATCGAAAAAAGACAAATTAAATTTGGTCTTCAATATCTCCAAGAAATGTTAACCGTGTTTTCGTTTTGAAATATTGCTACTGGGACTAGTTTAAATATATTTATACCTTTCACTTGAGCTAATATCCCTGTTGGGAGACAGGAAGATAACCATTTTTTTTACAGGTAAGGTATTATCATTATTCTAGTTGGAATTATTATTTAATGAAATTCAATTAGTGCTTATTAATAATGGACCCAAAACAGAGTGCATTTTAGCTGAGCACCCAATCGTCTGTTCTTATGCTCTATCCTGCACATATTGGGAAATGAATAGGCTTTATTTCTTTTAGAACTTTTTGTATCTTGAGGCTCCATGGAAAAGAATAATTTTTATTATTTATCACACGTTACTGGTCATTGCTTCAGTTGTTTTTTTTCCCTTGTGGTAATACCTGTGTTATAGTTACAAAATTTTAAGAAAACTTCTTATGAAAATGTGCCATTCTCTAAGAGTGGCAATTGTCTAACTGTTGCCAAGTATGAGCTGTGACTCTTGGGTAATGAGATTGCCTAAGTGTCTTATGTGTTTCTCATTCAAATATGTTTTAAAACTTTGAGGTTTTACAGAATAAATAGCCTTTTCTCATGACTCAGACTCACCCAGACAACACATGGAATATCTAAGTTGTCATCAATGTGGTATGGTAAGTAGTGGGCATAGCTCTTCTGTCTCTGCAGAATCATATGCCTCAGAATCCATATCCCAAAAACTCATAACAGGAATCTAATAATATATTAGTCATCAGGTGAGCATCTTTGAAAATGGAGATTTTATGCAAAATTAGCTATTTCAAAAACTTAAAATGAAAGTAATCTACTGAGCAAAATGTAATATATATGACAGATTAAGCGAACACATACTATGTGTCAGGCATTGTTCTAACCTTACAACTTCCCTATGGGTTCGATATTTTCATTCTTACATTGCA
>NW_011889354.1:662043-667397 GCF_000151845.1 Pteropus vampyrus | reverse complement strand
CTTTTCTTATTTCTGCTATGTTACTCCAGTCACCCTGAGTTTCCTCGTAGGTCTAACCTGAACACAGCTAGCTTTGGCCAGGGCACTAAAATTCTTGTTATAAACTATCTGGGGGAGGCTAAATCAGTTTTGTTTTGTTTTGTTTTTTAACTTCTTATTCCTAAATACAAGACTGTTATAAAACTCTATCACTTGAACCTTGATAATTAGATTCTGGAATTTTATTGTACCCTAAGATTTCCACTGTCAGTGTCCACCCCTTGCAGTAGATCTTGGGCTCCACTTGCTGTTGCATTCAGCCCAATCTCATAACATCCTACTGGAATACTCTTCATGAAATTATCGATTTTCTAACTTGGAACTTCTACTTGAAGTCTGGTCAGTGCTTCTTTGTGCTGACTTTCTTTGTGCAGGCTCCTCTTGCCCATGGTACTGGTATCCCGACAAGCTTTCATATAGAATGATGTGCTAAAATGCTGTTACATAGTCATGACTTTCATAACTGGAGTCCTTAATTTGATCCACTGTTTGGCTGCAGAAGGTCTCTGGAACTCAGACATTGTGTGCAATATTCTATTCCTGTCCATAAACACTTTTTTTTTTTCACTAGAGTTTTGATTTTTTCCTCAAGGTGTCTATAATCCCAAAATGTTTAGAACCATTGCTACTAATAGATGCAAAGCAAAAGAGAAGAGTGATTTACTTTTTAGATGCTTGAATTAATTTTTCTAAAGAGTAACATGTTCCTAGAATTAATACTGCACATGTTCAGTAGCCATATGTAGCTAGTGGCTACTATATTGGGCAATATAAGATTATAACAATGTTACCTTTCTTACATATCAGTTTAAAATATGGTAGTGTGGACAAGTATTTCAGTTGGTTTTTGATGGTTTGTGAGAACTCAGTGCTAAGGTTCAGGTTAACAGTAACATCTCAGACATTATTATAAATGTCTGAAAAAAAGAAATGCTTGATCATTTGGTCTATTTCAATGTTATGTGGCATTTTTTTTAAATCATATATGGAATACTTTTTAAATGATTAGATGGTTTATTGATGGTGGTGAAATGACACCTTGTAGAAATATAATGTCATATAATTGAATTCAGTAAGATTTTATAAGTTCTTGATATGTGATAATATTCTATCTACCCTGAAATAAAGTATAATATACCACAGTTTTTAAAAAATACCAAAATCAGTAAATATTATTATAAAACATACCTGTAACAAAATATACTAAATGATTTATACATAGAGTTATATATATATATATGTATAGCTGTAAAGATAAATATCAATATTGTGTGTCATAATTAGTAGTTACAAAAAAAGCAGGTAGTAATATATAATATATTTGAATGTACCTGCATTGAGTAAACAAGTTAATATTAGTGTTTCAGTAAAAAGTACATAAACAACAAAATTAAGTAAAGTAGATGTATCTCTGCCACGGTACAAGTAGAACAGCAAATTTTTCACAAACTACTGTTAGAACATGCAGGTAAAATAAGAAAGTTGAAGGAAATGCAATACTTCTCTGAATATTAGATAATAAGAAACATCAGGAGAAAAAAAGGAATGAGTGCTAATCAACCTAGTAGAAGATTGGATACTACTATGAAGACTGTATTTGCTAGATTAAGTGGCCCTCAGCTCATCTTGTGTGTACAAATCTTTGCCTATTTTTTTTTATGTGGTGACCTTCCAAGAAACTGTACAACAAACCTCAGCAAGCACATATCTGATGTTTACGACAGAATCTCACATTGGAACAATGTCTCTATTGGGTTGAATCTCACATTGGAATAATATCTCCATTGGGTTTGAGTCATAGATTATAGTAGTAAAATTTTTGTATTTAACATTTTGAGGGAAAAACATCAATTCTAGCTCCAATGAACTGTGTAAGTTATGGCTCTTCATATTTCTAAAAACCTAAAACCACAATGTGCTGTTTTCTCTATGACGCTCTACCACCAGAGGGTATCACCACTACCAGTAGCCCTATTATCGAAATCCTTAAATGCAGGGTAATATTTGCATGTGTTCTACAATGTCAGTAAATGCTTCATATTAAAAAGCATTTTGGAAAAGTTCTTGTCAAGATTGGTTGAAAGTATTGTAATTAATATGAAAGATTTTCTTGAACAAAAATATATGTTAAAAGAAAAAATGATTTCGATAGTTAATTTGTTGCTTTCTTCTTGTTAAAGGGTCATTGCTCATTTTATTAAAACATCATTACTTCCTAAGAGTCATGGTGAGTCTTACAGTGAAAAGATTTTTCTTTCAAAAATTTTCCATGCTTATCAAATCTCCAAACTTTTCTGTAAAGGAAAATACAGATAAAACCATCATCATCACCACAAATACACACACATACCTGCACACACATGCACAGAGCAGGGGGTGGGGGGAGGGGGGAAGGTGGGAGAACGCAGAGAGAAAATTAATAAATGACCAAAATCTTGATATAGGTAATCAAAGGCATTTGAATTCATAATGCTCACCTATTTGCTCCATTAGGTTTATGAAAAGATAATCTTTGGGTCAGACATAATGGATGAGTGTCCCATCTCTACCTCTTCCTTTCTGCGTGACTTTTGTCAAGTCATTTAATAACTAGAGGCTTCACTTTTCACATCTTCTAAATATGGAGAAAATAATAGAGCCCTCGTGTTCTGAGTCAAAGATCTTTTAATGTCTTATTTATCTTTTCCTGGAGGTAAATAATGTACCTTGTACACAATATGCATGTAAGAAGCAACAGTTAAAAAGTTGAATAAATATCATGTGTCATATAACCAACAGTTCCCAGAATAATATAGGTACTCAGTGTCAGCTGTGATTATTTTAATAATGATGAGAGTTATGCCTTCTTGCTAAATTGTTCTTATCAAATTAGGCATCATTTAAATTATCCTTTCTATTAAATGGATATATTCTTTTATTTCTTAAATTCTGCTTTAGTTGGTTATCTTATATTTATATTTCATATATGCTGTTGAGTTACACCATAAAATGTTATACACAATACATATATAATGCACATTTTAGCAGGCTTCATATTTCACAATAATAATGAAATTTCATCATTTTGATCTATAAATCATGCTTTTCCCCCCATAATCTATAGATTTTACCTTAATTTTGGCTAAAGAATTTTTTTATGTACTTAGAGCTTATTTTTGAATTGTAGTTGAGAATTAAGTGTAGGAGAGTATGTTTTGCCATAGAATCAAATAGATCTGTCTGGACTCTGCATTTGAGCCTGTTGTGACTTAATTCTCATTTATTCTTGACATAGTGCACTAAGTCCAAAGGCCTGGGAATTCCTTGGGGAGCAAACATCTCCAGAGTTAAGTAAAGCTGAATAAGCAACAAGTATGCGATTGAATTCTTCAACTGTCTGCATATTCAAAAATAAGAGAGTGGAATTCTTGACAAATACTTATTGGGAACTACCACATTCAAAATATTTCTAAACTTATTTGAGAGTTTTTTTCCCCAAACCAAGAAAAAACTTGTGAAAATTAATTTTGAAATTTTTGGGAAATCTTTGTGTTTTAACTATTTGTCACCTGCTGTTTGGTTTTATTCAACTGTTAATACATGCAGAACCAGAAAAAGGTCCTGGGATTATATATCTATCTCCATAATCAGAGGATAGGGAAAAAACAAAGAAAGAGATTGAGCACTCCAGTCTGGTAGTTAATAGAGTTTACTAAGGGAAACTTATATAAAGCTAAGTCTTGGGTGGTTACAAGACAAAATGGATTCCTGCTCCATTTGCTAGCTGCCAAAGAATTATGTGGAGTAAAGGCAGGAAGAGCCACAGGTACTAGCATGAGAATGTTATCAGGTACAGGAAACTACTTTACATGCTTGACTAGATCAGGAACCAGCACAGAGCAGGAGACTGAGGAGGGGTGCTGGTTTATGTCAGAGTGAACATCAATTATGATCAAAAGTCTCTAAAAGGGATTTGGGGTAAACAGTCTTCCCTTTCTGCCTAGGTCCAGCTCGTGGGGCTGCTAGTGGTCATGTCATGGAACAGACTTTCCTCCACATCAGCATGTAACTTTTAGTGTTACTTACAGCTATCCTAATACTTTGATTCTGTTGGTAAATGTATTTATATTTGAAAAGCGATCAATAATTGACTAAAACCACATTAACAAAATTAATGTTATAAATTAGACAATTCCTTGTAGAAGTATGGCGTGGATATGTTATGTAATAACAAATAATTTTGTAGGTGAACTTATATTGAGTTGGCACAGTTTTAGTCATTTTTGTCCATTTTTAGCAGCTTCAATTTGGAAGAATCATACCTCATTTTTCCTGATAATATTTTATCATCTTATAATCAAATTAGCTTCTAGAGTTTCATGTGAAATAACTCACTTCACTCTTATATACTGTAGAAACATAAATGTAAAATGGAATAAAATTTTATGTTTTATTTGACATTTTATCTATTTCATATAAAACATATTTTCTTATTTAAATGAAAATACAGGATTACAGTTAAATTATCGGCAAGAGTAAGCCACACATAAAATCTTCACTACGACTTTTAAAGCAATGTATAGTAATAGAAAGACAAAAATAGGGCTTGAAATAGAATATCTTCTGTTACGTGGTTCTATGGAGTGCTTAAATGAGTTCAAAGTATTCCACATATAACCTGTAGCTGTGGTGTGTTTTTGACAAATACGAATATTTTGATAACTGCATAGTCTTTATGGCTCAAATAAACATTTTTCAAATTTTCTTTAACACATCTTTAACCTTCCTTAAACTTCTGTTTTTAAGCAAAAAGAAGCATGCTATTTCCTACTTCCCTGTTGGTCAATCATCAGAACATCAGAAATAACTCATTAACAGAGATTGCTTTTTGAAGCGTACTCTCTCTGTCTCTGAAAAATGCTTAAACATCACCCTATTGTCTACATACTTCATTTATAAACTAATCACATACTAGCTTGTCAAAAGTCTTTTTTATGTTTCTTTAAAAAGTTCTTTAATACATGGATTTATCTCACAATGTAAGTTTCTAACATGTTTGAGGGAAAACCACATATTGTATTTCTTTATATTTTCCTACTCTGTTTGATTAAGCTAGACTTTTTCATATGTACGGTACCTATTCTGATACAGTATTAATAGCACCTAACATATCAGGTAGCTAACATTTGTCAAACATTCTTCTGGCAGATGCGTAGAAACTCATTTAATCCTTACCCTAATCCTTTAAGAGTACACCTATTCTACAGATGAAGAATCCAAGAAGAAGGAACAGTAATTTGCCCAAGGTCACACAGCTAATAAGTGGCCATACTTCC